>NC_135788.1:87356267-87656267 GCF_051106095.1 Pogona vitticeps
GAAGAGCTGGCACGGAAAGGCTAAATATAGGAGAACGATCTCCCCCCCCCTCCCCAACACACACATACACGTACACCCCTTAACTGGGAGGGTAAGCGAGTGATGCAACGATGCACAACCTTTCTACCTCCCCCCCGCCCACAATTTCAAACGATCATTCCCACCCCAAAAAGCTGCCCCACCCACCGACCCCAGCAACGGAAAGCAGATTCCCGATTTCGCCCCCCCCGCGGGTCCCTCCGGGCGATCCCCCGCCCCGCCGCCGCATTCAGACGGCAGACAAGCCCCCCCACCCACCACCACCACCACCACCACCCCGCTCGCGCCCGCCGCCCCGCGCCTTGCCCCGCCGATCTCGCCTCCAACTCACCCTGCGGGCTCGGAGGCTCCCCGAGCTGCGCCTTCCCCCGAGCCGGCCAGCCGGGGCCGACTAAGAGGGGCAGGAGGATGGCGAAGCGCATCGCCAGAGCCGGCGCCCGCAGCATTCTGGCCGCCCCGCCACCGGCTCCCCCTTGCTACCCGGCCATGGCGCGTCCGGAGAAACCTCGGCAGCGACCGGCGGGCTGAGCCAGATCCGGTTACGCGGCGGCCGTGGTGCGGGTAGCGGCGGCTGCGGTTGCGCGCCTGTGTCTCCGGGTCTCCGGCAGGCCCCCCCCCCGCCTTGTCCGGGGAAGAGATCGAGAGAAGCTGCGAGGGCTCCCCCTGCTGGAACAAGGCGGTAGTGCCGCCGCGGCCTCCGCCTCCTTCTGCGCCGGTGCTCCGCCCTTGCCTTACCTCACCTAGAAACTGTGTGTCCAGCACTGCTGAAGAGGGGTTCCGGAAAAGAGCGAGGAGGAGGGCGGTTTTCCCCCATTACCCGCCTAAAGGAGCAGGTCTCTGAACATGTGCAGGGTGAGATGGTCTTTTCGGGGAAACGTCACCCTCTGCACGTGCACAGAGGCACCCTTCCTCCCCGGGAATGTAGATGAGGGGGAGGTAGGGCGTTTCGCAGCTGTCCTGCGTCTTTCATGGCCGTGTGGAAGCGGGAATCCCGTTTGCTTGTGAGGTGAGGCCACCTGCTTAAAAGCAAATTTAAAGGAGAGGTTCTCTAAGAGTGTCTCCATCCCCGTCACCACTGGAACTATCCTTTCTGTTCTGGTGATGAGCTTGTTAATCCTGAAGAGGGTTCAGTCATCAATCCAAGCAAAAAAACAGAAGTCAGATTCAGAAAAGTAGGTATGAAGGAACTAGAAAAGGTCCTCAAGTATAAGGATGTTTCACTGGAGAAGGCAGGCTAAGATCATCCACACCATTGTGTTCCTAATTACTCCAGGTGGGTGTGAAAACTGGACAGTGAAGAAAGCTAGTGGAGGAAGTGGATTCATTTGAAATATGGTGCTGGAGGAGAGCTTTGCAGATACCCTTGACTGCCACAAAGACAAAACAAGTGGGTCCCAGATCAAATCAAGCCTGAAATCTCTCTAGAAGCGAAAGTGACAAAACAGAGGCTGTCATACTTTGGGTACATCATGAGAAGACAAGACTTGATGGAAAAGACAATAATCCTGGGGAAAAAGTTGAAAGCAGCAGGAAAAGAGGAAGACACGATGTGAGATGGATGAGACTGTATAAAGGAAGCCACAGCCTTGAGTTTTCAGGAACTGAGCAGGACAGTTAATGACAGGACATTTTGGAGGTCATTCATTCATAGAGCCTTTCAACACATCCAGAATGTATTTCCTTCCAATAAGTAGTCAGAGCCAGTTGTCCATGTTGGTGAGAAAAGGTAACCTTCCACACAAACCAAAGTCTTGGCATCCTTTCCTAGAAACACCTGGTCCACACCGAAAGGGGCTGCTGCTTGTCTCATTGCCAGTAACTCTAAAAGGGCGTTTCAGCATTCCCTGGAAGCCTGTGGTTCCTCCCTCATGAAGAACCACAGACAACAAGGTCAATCGGTGAGGACAAACAGTGGAGCTGGAGCACTCCTTGTGTGGCTGGACCGCTCTTCCCTGGCCACGTGCAGCTCCAGGAACTGCAGTCCAGAAAAGGGAAATGTGGGGACATAAGCTCTCTTCAGACGCCATAGCTTTAGGAGATGTAGCCGTTGTCTTACATGACCAGTTCGCACCCACCTGAACATCTCCCACAGTTCTGCAGCGCATGAAGCTTTGTCAGCTGTCAGAATCCTATGGAAAATATTTCTGAAAAAGGACAAAGGCATGAATACTCGTACCAGTTCCTTAGAACAGCTGGCACTCCTGCATCTTGATTACTTGGGGGAGGGGTAAAGCCCACTTCCAATGTGGGTTGCACATCATTCTTTGTCTCCCCATCCCGATCTCGGCCCTTAAAGCCAATGTCTCTGCCAGTGTCTTCAGGCAACACCAACTGAGGCTTTTCTAGCCACCCTGCTGCATTCACGAACTTCACAGGATGATTCACAGAATTTTTCCATGGGTTTACCAATGTCGTTTTCCATTTGTAATGATGACATTTTTCTTACCACAGGAAATCCATTAAGAAAGGAAAGACTGAGAAACCAAGGCTGTCCATCTTTAGAAGCACCCTTCATCACTTTCTCTTGTCCTGCTTCAATGGTTTTTTTTGAACTGCATTTTTTTAAGCCTGCATTTCCAGAATGGATTCTAGCAGTACAGTTAGATAATTTTAGAACCTAGACTTAATCGTCGTTGTTTAGTCGTTTAGTCGTGTCCGACTCTTCATGACCCCATGGACCAGAGCACGGCAGGCCCTCCTATCTTCCACTGCCTCCCGGAGTTGTGTCAAATTCATCTTGGTTGCTTCGATGATACTGTCCAGCCGTCTCATCCTCGGTCGTCCCCTTCTCCTCTTGCCTTCACACTTTCCCAAAATCAAGGTCTTTTCCAAGGAGTCTTCTCTTTTCATGAGGTGGCCAAAGTACTGGAGCCTCAGCTTCAGAATCTGTCCTTCCAGTGAGCACTCAGGATTGATTTCCTGCAAAATGGATAGGTTTGTTCTCCTTGCAGTCCAGGGGACTCTCAAGAGCCTCCTCCAGCACCACAATTCAAAGGCATCAATTCTTCTGGGTCAGCTTTCTTTATGGTCCAGCTCTCACGTCCATACATCACGACAGGAAAAACCACAGCTTTGACTATTCGGATTTTTGTTGGCAGGGTGATGTCTCTGATTTTTAAGATGCTGTCAAGGTTTGTCATTGCTTTCCTCCCAAGAAGCAGGGCAGGCGTCTTTAAATTTCGTGGCTGCAGCCACCATCTGCAGTGATCATGGAGCCCAAGAAAGTAAAATCTGTCACTGCCTCCATATCATGGCCACTGGGAAATAGAAGGGGATGGGACCAGTGGCCATGATCTTAGTTTGTTTGTTTGTTTGTTTGTTTGTTTTTGATGTTGAGTTTCAGACCGTTTTTTGCACTCTTCTCTTTCACCCTCATTATAAGGTTCTTTAGATCCTTCTCACTTTCTGCCATCAGAGTGGTATCATCTGCATATCAGAGGTTGTTGCTATTTCTTCCGGCAATCTTAATTCCGGTTTGGGATTCCTCCAGTCCAGCCTTCCGCATGATGTATTCTGCATATAAGTTAAATAAGCCGGGGGACAATATACAGCCTTGTCGTACTCCTTTCCCAATTTTGAACCAATCAGTTGTTCCATATCCAGTTCCAACTGTTGCTTCCTGTCCCACATATAGGTTTTTCAGGAGATAGATAAGGTGGTCAGGCACTCCCATTTCTTTAAGGACTTCCCTTGGTCTGCTGTGGTCCACACAGTCAAAGGCTTTTGCATAGTCAATGAAGCAGGAGTAGATATTTTTCTGGAACTCTCTGGCTTTCTCCATAATCCAGTGCATGTTAGCAATTTGGTCTCTGGTTCCTCTGCCCCTTCGGAATCCAGTTTGTACTTCTGGGAGTTCTCGGTCCACATACTGCTGAAGCCTACCTTGGAGGATTTTGAGCATAACCTTGATAGCGTGTGAAATGAGTGCAATTGTACGGTAGTTGGAACATTCTTTGGCACTGCCTTTCTTTGGGATTGGGATGTAGCCTGATCTTTTCCAGTCCTCTGACCACTGTTGAGTTTTCCAAATTTGCTGGCATATTGAATGTAGCACTTTAACAGCATCATCTTTCAAGATTTTAAATAGTTCAACTGGAATGCCATCACCTCTACTGGCCTTGTTGTTAGCCAGGCTTTCTAAGGCCCACTTGACTTCACTCTCCAGGATGTCTGGCTCAAGGTCAGCAACTACATTGTCTGGGTTGTTCAGGATATCCACATCTTTCTGATATAATTCCTCTGTGTATTCTTGCCACCTCTTCTTGATGTCTTCTGCTTCTGTTAAGTCCCTTCCATTTTTGTCCTTTATCATGTCCATCTTTGTACAAAATGTTCCTCTAATATCTCCAATTTTCCTGAACAGATCTCTGGTTTTTCCTTTTCTGTTATTTTCCTCTATTTCTTTGCATTGTTCATTTAAGAAGGCCCTCTTGTCTCTCCTTGCTATTCTTTGGAAGTCTGCATTCAATTTTCTGTAACTTTCCCTATCTCCCCTGCATTTTGTTTCCCTTCTCCTCTCTGCTATTTCTAAGGCCTCGTTGGACAGCCACTTTGCTTTCTTGCATTGCCTTTTCTTTGGGATGGTTTTTGTTGCTGCCTCCTGTACAATGTTACGAGCTTCTATCCAAAGTTCTTCAGGCGCTCTGTCCACCAAATCTAGTTCCTTAAATCTGTTCTTCACTTCCACTGTGTATTCATAAGGGATTTGGTTTAGATTATACCTGAGGAGCCCAGTGGTTCTTCCTACTGTCTTTAGTTTAAGTTTGAATTTTGCTATGAGAAGCTGATGATCAGAGCCACAATCAGCTCCAGGTCTTGTTTTTGCTGACTGTATAGAGCTTCTCCATCTTTGGCTGCAGAGAATATAATCAATCTGATTTTGATATTGCCCATCTGGTGATGTCCATGTGTAGAGTCGCCTCTTGTGTTGTTGGAATAGAGTGTTTGTGATGACCAGCTTGTTCTCTTGACAAAACTCTATTAGCCTTTGCCCTGCTTCGTTTTGAACTCCAAGGCCAAACATACCTGTTCCTTTAATCTCTTGGCTCCCTGCTTTAGCATTCCAATCCCCTATAATGAGAAGAACATCTTTCTTTGGTGTCAGTTCTAGAGAGGTGTTGTAAATCTTCATAAAATTGTTCAATTTCAGTCTCCTCAGCAATGGTGGTTGGTGCATAAACTTGGATTATTGTGATGTTGAAAGGTCTGCCTTGGATTTGTATTGACATCATTCTATCATTTTTGAGATTATTTTTGAGAAGAATATCATAATTGGCTGCTTCCTGTCTTACACATCACCAGCTTGGGAGCAGACCTGAAGTTCATGGACCAGGTGTTCCTTTTTGTTCTCTCAGGAACCACCAGTGAGAGTCACACTAAGGGAAATATGCATTTCCTTGTCCAACAGTGTTATCCCTCCAGGCATGCAAATCCTTCAGTGCTACCTGTCTGAGACAACAGACTTGCAAACTAGAAACCTGGTTGTTCTACAACTGAGCAAGCACAGAACAAAAGCAGTCCGATTAGCCAAAGGCAGGCTGGAGCAAGGCTATGTTAGAATAAACAGACAGTCTTCTCCATTAAAAGATGCATTGCTTTTGAAGGATGCACTCACTGTATCCCAAGGCCCTATATGTTGATATTAAAGAAAAGGTGAAGGTTCCCCTTGACATTTAGTCCAGTCGTGTCTGTCTCTAGGGGGTGATGCTCATCCCCATTTCCAAGCCGTAGAGCCAGCGTTTGTCCGTATAGAGTTTCTGTGGTTACATGGCCAGTGTGACTAGACACAGAATGCCATTACCTTCCCACCAAGGTGGTAGCTATTTATCTACTCGCATTTACATGCTTTCGAACTGCTAGGTTGGCACGAGCTGGGACAAGCAACGGGAGCTCACTCCGTCGCGTGGATTCGATCTTATGACAGCTGGTCTTCTGACCTTGCAGCAGAGGCTTCTGCGGTTTAACCCACAGCGCATAATTTGAGGTCACCAAAGACTGAAGCTAATATTGCTACTGCAGGAAGAAAGCAGACCCGGGACAATCTTTGAATATGACAAAAGAGCATGATTTATTGTACTACAAAAAGAGGTCTCCAATTTAGTTTACAGAAATGTTACAATTCATTATTGAAATACGTTTTTCTGACCAGCATGTTGTGAAGAGGCAGCATGTTGTAAGAGAAGTGGAATAGAATATGAAAAAGAGTAAATTCCCAATTATATTTTTAAAAATCCCATGACACCAGCTATATTAATTCCTCAATTATTTTCATATGTACTTAGTGTATCGGGTATATTAAGACAGAAAGATATGTATCATTGTTGTTGTTTAGTTGTTAAGTCATGTCCGAGTCTTCGTGACCCCATAGACCACAGCACACCATGCCCTGCCTCTTGGATATACCTAAGGCAAAGATGGTTAACCTGTGGCCTTCTGGATATTTGAGGCTTCCATTTTCCATCAACACTAGCCAGCCTGGCAAGTGAGAAGGGATGATGGGAATGGTAGTTATAATCTCATGGAAGAGCACAAGTTGTTCTCCCCTATTTTAAATGAATAAAATTTGAATGTTAAATATGTTACAATGGGTTTTCTTGTTTGCTCAAAACATACTCATTTCTCTGTGGCCTATGAATATCTACATCTATCTCTATAATTATGTGCCAGTGGCTGAAATCCTGTTAGATTGCATCATCCACCGTAGTTGTGCCACAGCCATTTTGGGGAAGCCAAAAACCTAGTCAGTCCCTCCAGGTTCAGGGGATCCTTAGGAATCCCCTTCATCCTGGGGAAGCCTTCAGGATCCACAGAATGGGAAGCTAAGAAAGGCTGGTTTTCATCTTTTTTGACACCATGCACATAAACAAAAAGGTCCATGCAGGAGTATGATTGGCAGAAGTGGGGTGTGGGGAATGTCCTGGAAGAACAGGATCATCCTCTACTGTCCTCCAGGTAACTGTGCCCCAGCTTCACTGGTTAGCTGCTCTTCCTCCTCCATGGGTGGTCGCTTTCGCTTGAAAAATCCTGTCTGTAAAAAAGAAAAGTAGGAATTGGGTTGGGTAAGTCCTAAGACTCTCCAAGCCAACAAAAGCTTCATAAAGGTTAGTGTTCCAGATGCTCGGGTACAGCATTCATTCTGAAAAGGAAGCAAAAGCCCTTTACCACTGCTCTCCGCACTAACTGAAGATACTATTCATGGTGTGACCCAAGCTCCCTCCATTGCAGGCTGCCAAAGATCCATTGTCACAGTCCTGATTCTTGATTCACAAGGGTGGGCAACTAGAACTGTTCAGATATTTTTGACTACAACTCCCACAATGCAATCCACCTGGAGTAGGAATTGGCGAGCCATTCCAGTATCTTTGCCAAGAATACCCCATGAACAGGTTAAAAAGGCTAAAAGATATGACGCTGGAAGATGGGCCCCTCAGGTCGGAAGGCGTCCAACATGCTACTGAGGAAGAGCGGAGGACAAGTACAAGTAGCTCCAGAGCTAATGAAATGGTTGGGCCAAAGCCGAAAGGACGCTCAGCTGTGGACGTGCCTGGAAGTGAAAGGAAAGTCCGATGCTGCAAAGAAAAATACTGCATAGGAACCTGGAATGTACGATCTATGAACCTTGCTTGATAAGCTGGATGTGATCAAACAGGAGATGGCAAGAATAAACATTGACATCCTGGGTGTCAGTGAACAAAAATGGACAGGAATGGGCGAATTCAATTCAGACAATTATCATATCTACTACTGTGGGCAAGAATCCCATAGAAGAAATGGAGTAGCCCTGATAGTCAACAAAAGAGTGGGAAAAGCTGTAATGTGATATAATCTCAAAAAGGGACGAAATGGCATCCACTATTGTTGGAGAAAAGGACATGTGGAGCTGGGTGAAGCCCCACACCCCCTGATGACTTGACCCAGTGGCTTCATGTAGATATTAAACAGCATTGGGGAGATAATCAAGCCCTGTGGAACCCCACAATTAAGATTCCACAGAGCCGATGTACTCTCTGGAGATGGTCCTCCAAGAAGGATCAGAGCCAGTCTAGCGCCAGACCACCAATTCCCACCTTGGAGAGCCTCCCCAGGAGGATATCATGGTCAATGATATTGAAGGCAGCCGAAATATCGAGAAGGACCAACAAAGACATTTTGCCCCATTCAGCCTCCTTCAGCAGGTCATCAAACAGGGTGACCAATGCCGTTTCCATACCATGGCGCAGCCTGAAGTCCGAATGAAATGGATCCAGGGCATCCAAAAGGGCCTGGCGCTGGTCAGCCACCACCCTCTTTACCACTTTGCTGAGGAAAGAAACATTGACGAAAGGCCTATAATTGCCAATGTCGTCCACTGCCAAACTTGGTTTCTTCCTAATGGGCCTAATGAGTGTCTCTTCTTTGCCCTCCCGGAGAGACCCATTAATAACAATCATTCGGTTGTTATAGGCCTGGCTGCTTTGATTAGCCAGGCTGCACAAGGGTCAACATCTTGAAGATATTTAACAACAATACAAATGATAAAATAACTTTCTTTGCCACTCAGGATTCATAAGAGAAAAAAGGTTTACGTTCTGTGAAAAGAAATGCTTTTGCAAATGCCCTGTGATGTTCTTTCAAAGTAACTTCTGAAAGTAACTAGATAATGTTCCTTGTTATATCAGGGAAGTAATTTTGTTAATTCTGAAAAGTAACTTTGTTCCACATTCTTTACCTGAAAAAGTTATTAGTTACAGGCACCTATGCTACATGTAACTATTTTAATCCCAAACTCTGCTGAGGTGGCTGGTTGTGCTGGGTTTCTGGTACCCCAGATGGATAATCAATACAGTGGTGCCTCGCTTAACGAGTGCACCGTACAACGACGAAATCGCATAGTGATCCCTTTTTTGGGATCGCTAATGCGATCGCTCAACTTTTTTTAATAGGGCAAAATTCGCTTTGCGAAGACCGGTAAGCGTTTCGCTTACCGATCTTCGCAAAACGAAGCCTGACGATCAGCTGTTAGGCAGACAAAATGGCCGCGGGAAGCCCGGAAATGGCCCAAAATGGCTGCGAGCAGCGTTTTCGCGCCCTCGTTAAGCGAGGGGAGGGCGCGAAAATGGCTGCCGGCCATTAAGAAGCATCGCTGAACGGTGAGTATTTGGCCCATTTGGAACGCATTAAACCATGTTTAATGCGTTCCAATGGAATTCCCTGCCCCGTTCAACGATGCTTCAGCATAGCGAAGGTTAATCCGGAACGGATTAACCTCGCTATGCGAGGCACCACTGTACTATCTCTATGGCCAGGCCTGCCTGAACCAGGATTTGACTTACCTTCCAAAGAATGATAATAAATGCTGCAAGGAGGAGAAGTCCCACAACCACAGCTGCTATAATCCACCATACAGGGATGTCCCTCTCAGCATCAGGGTTCACCCTCTCCACAAGTGTTTTAGCCTGCAGGGAAGAAAAGAAATGGTGGGGTGGGGGGGAGGCAAATGGAGCCAACGAAGGAGCTCAATTATCCTTGAAGAAGGGATGGCAGTAAATTTCATTTGTTTTGCATTTTTAGGTGAAATGGGTTATACTGAATTAATATATGGACCCAGGGGGGAAAAATCCTCTTTGGATTTCACACACTGCATCATTTGTGTGATGCAGCTAGTGAAATAAAAAAAATGCATACAAAGGCACACTTAGAGAGCCTTGAAACACAGTGATTAATCTGCAGTACTGCAGTCAAGACTCATGACTTGATTTCGATCCTAACCGGCTCAAGGTTGGACTTAGTCTTCCATCCTTCCAAGGTCAGTAAACTGAGTACCCAGCTTGCTGGGAGGGGGGCAATGTGTAGTGTACATAATTAAAATTGTAAACGGACGAGAGAGTGCTTTAAATACTATGGGGCAGTATATAAGTAACACACTTTTAGAGAAAGTTGGCTACAAAATGAGTATATTAGGGCATATTGACTACAAAAATACCTATGCCAGGGAAAGCTGTACATAAAAATATATGCAAATTTTCATGTGCATTTTTTAAAAAATTAACAAGCATTGGATTTATAACTGAATGCATGTAAAAGTAAGACGGAGTAGGTGAGAGTAGTATAGTGAACAGAGTGTCAGGTTAGCATTCAAGAGACCTGGGTTCAAATCCTCACTCAGCCATATAAACTCACAGGAAATGGACTGGACAGAATAGAAACTGTACATCCCTACATTTAAGTGACCACAACAGCACGGTGTTATTTTAAGAATGGGATAATAAAATGGCGGTCCTCCTCTCACTCCCTGCACCACTTCCAAGAAATACTGTACTTGATGTCTGGTTGCCAGATATCAATAATTAACTGCCTGTTCAAGATTTTTACCTTATATTTGCTACCAGGTATCCAATAAAAAGGGAAGAAAGCAAGGAAAATCTTGCTTTTAAAAATGTGCAGGCTTTTCTCTTAGTTGCTTCACAAATCTAGTGATATGATGCCTTCCGGTGGGGTCAGAGGGACATGGATGTTGTGGATCATGGCGAGGTGGTCTCTGCCTTGTAAATAGGCCTCTTGGAAAAATTGTACTGTATATTGCTGTGAAAGTTGGGTTCTAAGAGTTGGAATATTGACCGGCTTCCACGCCCAGTGAGATAGAGGAGGATCTGGAACACACGTTCTCTGACTTGAACTGCACTCTGGAATCTCTGCTTTCATCCACCCAGAGCCTACCAAAGACCTGCACTTCCCTGTGCCTGACTCGTTGCATTTAAGGGTGCTCCCATTCCTGCTCCTTAACCCACTCGCCCCTTGCTGGCCTGCTTTCCTGCCTCTCATAAGTGGACATGAGATTGTTTATGCAAGGAACAGAAAATCTGTAGCCTTCTGGATGGCATTAGACAACAAGACTCATCATCTCCAGCCCGCACTGCCAATGGCCAGGGGTTGATAGTATTTTGGTCCAACAAAATCTATTGAGCCACAAGTTCATCACCCCTGCTTTCATTCACATTTGTGAACCACCATGCCCTGATATAGTGGTCCAGAATTTCCCCTTTAGTCTCTGAAGATCCGACTGCCTGTCCATAAGTATTTTGCTTCTTACCTCCTTTCCTCAAAAGTGGGTTGCCATATGAGCTCTAAACAATTACGTCATGGCTGTTCTTTTCCTGTTCATATTTTATGGCTTAATTTGGTACTGTTTCAGATGTGTCAGACTACATTTCCCATCATCTCCAAGCAGCTGGATGGGTTGATGGGAGAGGTGGTCCAACAGATCCAGGCCATGGCAAGCTGAGGAAGACTGTTTTATGGATTCATAGATATGGGCAACACAGTGGTATTTACCACATATTCAGTTTCAAATCTGCAGCCCCGAATGAAAATGACAACTGAATACATTCCCCCCCACTTCTGAGACCAATGTCTCAGGAGAATCTTTAAAACAAAACAGGATGAGAGCAGAATATTTTAGTAGCATATGCATGAAATACTTAGCTAGTGATAAAAATCAAAGGAAATAATTTCCCTTTTGAACAAGAACATACACATCATTTGGAAGGACATTTAATTCACTGTAATACTTTTCTAGCAAATGGTAAAAACAATAGTGATTTTTCTGTTTAAGTTCTAGAAACAAGCAAATGCCTTTGTCTTGTGTGTTTTAGATCTGAACCACAAAAATAAGGTTTCCTCTTCCACTCATCTGTCTGTTCTTCCATATATCCCAATGGCATCTTTGTCAAAAAAGAGCAGATTTCCTTTGATTTTACCATCTTCACAGAAGACTACATGGGAAAATGACATTGCTTCCCCAGCTCTTCAGGGCCCTAATTCCTTATAACATGAATCAGGTAGGAACTACTCTATTATCCTTTAGCACTACTACTTTGAAAGTAATAGGCAAGAGTTAGGATTCAAGAGTCGTTCAAATTTCTGAGTAATGGACTAGGTTTGAATTCTATTAGAAACATTTTTATCAATTTTGCATTGTGAACTGTTTGCCACCTTTGAAAAATGAAGACACCACTCTGTCCCAGCTACCATGAATTTCTGGACATACCAAGGAGGATCCACTGGGTAGAATTTCAGGCTGTATTTTATAAGGCATCCCTGAAACGTTGAACCAGGCTTGAGACTGGATGAGAAATTGTTCCATGGAGTACTATGGTAGACAACAGAAACAGGCATCGTGAGTTTCTCATGTCCTTCAAATCTCACTCTGAAATTCATCTCTTCTCAGGAAATCATGGCTGCTGCCTCTCACAGTCTATCTACTGCATATCAGGGTTAGTGTATATTGGGAGAGGGTACCCAGTGTGCTGTAGTGGTTAGAGTAATGGACTGGGTTTGATTCCCCAGCTCTGCCATTGTGGGGGATGGAACTAGTAAAACCACTCCTTAAATACCTCACCTCGAAAACCCAGTTAGAGTCACTATATCTCGCTTCTGACGATGGCACATTACAACAACATATTTAGAGGATTACAGTGGTGCCCCGCAAGACGATGTTAATTCTTTCAGCAAAAATCAGTCTTGTGAAAACATCGTCTTGCGAAATACGGTTCCCCATTGCAATGCATTGAAATCCATTTAATCCGTTCCAATGGGGACAAATTGTCGTCGTTTTGTGAAAATCGCCCATAGAGAAATTTTTGCGAAGCGCCGATCAGCTGTTAAAATCACTGTCTTGTGAAAATCGGTCCCAAAAACACCCATTTTGCAAGTCACAGGCCTAGCTGTCAAAATCGTCGTCTTGTGAAAATCGGTCCCGGGGAGGAGGGGACCGTCTTGCGAAGCATGGACCAAAACATCATATAGCAAAAATTGCCCATAGGAAACACTGTTTTGCAAAGCGCTATAGTGATCGCAAAAAACTCATCATCATGCAGATTCGTCGTTTTGCAAGGTAATCATCTAGCGGGGCATCACTGTATATATTCTTTACGATTAACGTCTTTTCACTCCCACAGTGGGATTTCCTCAGACATATTTGCCTCAGACACCAAAAAAAATAAAAATAAAAAAATAAAGTCTGTATTTGCCTTCCAGAAACCAAGCACAAAACTAAGTGCATTAATCTACACAGGCTATGTAGGTGAGGAAAATCACATGAAAGGACAAAGATGTCCTGTACCACTTTTTGGTACAGATTTGCAGAAAGCGTGATAAAGGTACCATCTAGTCCTACCCTTAGCGTAGGCATGTGTAATGAAAACAACCACCTCTTCCTCCTGCGTACACCTGCCTCCATTCCACTCCTTGTTCTCCTCTGTCAAACCTGACCATGCATCCTTCTTGGAACAATAAACCACAAGGTGCACTGATGGCATATGATGTGGATTGCTGTTTTAATGGGCCACATACAGTCTCGCTGCTGGGATAAAACCAATCACAGACCTATGTGCAATGAATAAGCTGAAGTGTATATATATATATATATATATTCCTCTTCCAGCATAAACTCTGTCCTCACCTTCCGGAAACTCGGCAGCCACAAAACTGCATGGATGGTCACCACAGCTCCATGCCCTCGCTCCAATGATCCCACCTGGCAGTGAAGGACGGTACAAACTTCGGTACTACAGTTCTGCAGGCAGAGAAGGGCATTTGCATTCAGCTCAAAACAAGTCGACTCAGCTGTTCAGCCTGTGGAGTGTATTTAATTAGCTAACAGACCTAGGGTGGGGTCCAATACGGTAGATCAGAATGTGGGAAAGCTATTTTTTGGGGTTACCGCTCCCAGAATCTCTTAACCAGCATAGTCAATGGCCTGCTGGTTGAGAATTATGGACGTTGTAGCCCCCAAACCTAACATTTCCAGAGTCTGTAGTAGAGATACACCAGTTGGGAGCTGTCAGGATATGGCAGAAGTCTATGCCAGGAGACATCAGGGTATGCCTCTGCCAGAAGAACTTTAAACGATACAGATTTACCCGCTAAGCTTCATTCCAAACAAAGCTTTTATGGTGCAATGATCTTGCCTCATTTGTGGAATTTTATGGGGTGTCTAGATATTGCTGTGCTATGTTTGTAAACTTCCCAGGTTTCCCCACCTAGCATTTCTTCAGTCTTTTCATTTCCTCAAAATCTGTTGAAAAGGGAAAGATGGCACCGCTGCACAATGCCCTTCGACTGACCGGGCCAGTATCTCCCCAGCTGAAAGCACTCTAGCTTTTGGCAACACTAAGATGGTCAAAGTGGTCCTATGGTATATTACGATCATCAAACTGCTCCATCAAGACTGAAAAGAGCCGTTCAGCCTCTAAAAATTCTGGTCAGCATTGACTTGGTGGCGCGTGATTATTGTTAACTAAGGAGATTATAAACAAGTATGTTCCTAGCTCTCATTGATGTACAGTGATTGCCCCCACCTGCGGTTAATTTTTCAGCTAAGAGACGATGTTATACAAAACTGCCACACTTGTGGGGTTTCTAATCTGCAAAACCACTCATTGCCTCACTCATTTTCAAAAGAATCTGTTGCTCATCTCGTCACAGGCTTGGAGACAATGAACTTAAGCAGTGGGTTAGCTTTGTTTGTGAGCAGTGATGAGGACAAGGATGTGGTGTCAGATGCTTCGGATGACACAGTCTTCTCTGGCTGTAGCAACGTAGGGTGTGGTCACACTGGCCATAAGAACTGCAGTTATATCAGTTTCAGAATTATTTATATCAATATATAAATTTCTGGTCACATGACACAAGGGCGAATTTATTTACTTGGGCTGCAAAGTCAGTTTTCCCTCCCTACTGGCTGGCAGGGTCTTTTAAAAAAATATCTTACATCTACATCGATTAAATTCAATGCAGTTTTGTGGCTGTGAGCACTGCTGCCATTTTAATTTCTACCTATGTGGATTTTGGGTGGAAGGGGCACCACTGTTTTTTCTCTTAATTTTAAAAAACCTTTCTTAAAATGTTTATTGCTGCATCACTTCATCAACACATTCGGCGTTACAACCACCTACCCTGTTCTCTACATTTCACCAGTGCAGGAGCTGATGGAGCAGCAGAAGGCCAGTGGGTGCAGAGCGGGCACAGGACGCCCTCTGTGTCTTGGCACGCTGCTCTGTGGGTGCAGAGCAGGCACACAGCAAGTGCAGAGACATCCTCCATGTCCTGGCATGCCCACTCTGCGCCCAGAGAGTGAGCGCGCCAGGACACAGAGGACAGAGGGCATGCCAGGAGGCACTGGATTTAAAGATGTATTACTGATACTTCAAAAATCAAAAGTGTGCTCAACAAACAGAATGGAAATGAGCTGAAGTAATTTAAGTCAATGTGAACATGCCCACTGGGTTATACACCATGTGACTTTACAGCAAAAGTCGGGACTGGAATCAATGTAAATCGGTCATGTGACTGAGTCCGTAGTTACATCCTGTTTCAGCTAGTATAATGTGTGATGAGATGGGTTTTTGAGTTAAAATCTTTTAAGGAATATGGGTTTTGTAATTAAGAAATGAGCAAGAGAGGTTCCATCTTATTCTCTGTATAAAGGATCTGTATAATATTGTCATGCTAGGCTTACAGGTTGTTTGTTAGAGCGAGCAGGAAAGAATGTTATTCTGAAAGCCTGAGAAAGGACTCTGTGTGATAAGAGAGATGGTTTTTGTTGTGACTCTTCACTTAAATACTGTAACCCAAATAACACCTGGTGTTGATGAGAAAGAAGTCATGTGGGGCAACAGGAATGTTTGCCTAGTAATAGACTCTGATTGGATGACATCTTGGGAACATACGATACGCCTTGCCAGTTACTCTTGAAAAAGGAACTTTTTGCCTATGGACATTGTCTTTCAAGACCAACCCTTCAGTCATTCGTGACCTACTCTTCAGCCGTTTGGGACTCACCCTAATGTCTCTCGAGACGGACTTGTGGCCTACCTACATGGACTGATTCCTATGCTATACTGGATTACTATGGACTTATGGACTTTTTCCTAAAGGATTATTTCTCTATGAACTCCTACTCTTGGGATAATACATATGGACTATGCCCTGGTAATTTCCTAAGGACTATGGGACATATAATGGATTTTTACTTTTGTTAAGGGATTTTTATTCTACAGAATCAATGAGGACTATAGCCTTTGGCTAACGTAGATGGACTATTTTGTTTTTCCTGATGGATTACTTTGTGAGAGCTGTTTTTATTCTTTTTAATGGCTTTTTGTATTCTTGTAAGGTTTTTGGACATTTGCATATTTTTCATGTTTTCTTTGCCTCACTACATCTTTATAACTAACCAGCACAATGCTAGTTTATTTGCTTTGGTTTAATTTGGCTTTGATACTTAGAAACATGCTTATTCTTTAATAAAATAAAGATTATAAAAAATCAATTGGTTTCCTGAACAGTATACTTGTCATAGGGTCATCTGAGAGGGCTACCTCGGCCTAGCTTACTTAGAGTCCTGCCTGTGGAGCAAGATAAGTCTCAGGACTACAAAGCCCACATGGTTTTATTTCAGTAATAGAGAAAGGGCACAAGGACATCTTATGTGGGCAGACCTGTAAGATGGAGTGTTGTAGCATGGCTAGCTGACTTTGGACTCACTCAGCCCATTTTAGCATGTGCAAACTCCTGATTGCTCTCTGTCCAGGCTTACACGTGTGTTTTCGAACCCGTGTTTGCTCGCATAATGCACTTTATGTAAGGTTGCCTTTGGAGTGTTTGGAACTCTGGAATATACAAGATAACAGCTTCTTATGGAAAGAACAAAAATCCCTTCTGAAAATGGCTTCATTGGCTACTGGTCTGCTTCCAGGGACAATTCAAAGTGCTAGTTTGGAGCTATAAAGCCCTATATGGCTTGAATTCAGACTATCTGGAGTATTCTTTCTCCTTATATGTACCTGTCTGAATCTTATACAGAGATTTTTGCTGTGTTCCACCACCCTCAAAGGCATGTTTAGTGAGGCCGTGAGAGAGAGCCTTCTTAGTGGCTGCTCCCAGGCTGTGGAACTCCCTTCCACAAGAAACTAGGCTGGCCCCTCCCTGCTCTCTATTCAACCAGCAAGCAAAGATCTTTTTATTTTGACAGGTTCTGGCCACCAGCTAGCTGTCGTAGAAGTTTCTTTTAATGACATTGTACATCTTATTTATTTTCTTTCCTGTCATGCTTTTCAAAGGGTTATTAAATTGTTTAAATTCAGTGTTTCTCTTTAATATAAGTTGTTCCAGTTTATAGGGTTTTTAAAAATTGTCTTGACTGGTCTTTTTATCTTTCTTTTCCTTCTCCTCCTTAGTTTTGTGTGTTTTAATACTTTGTGTCCTGAACTGGGGGACTGAATAGATGACTGAATGCATAAGGTTGCCCCCGCGGTCCCCTCAAAGTCTCACCACCAGCGTGGGTTCCTCCAGCATTGCAGGGCTCACATCACGCCTCTCACGCCAGCGAAGGGGCTTGGCAGTTGCATTGGAGCTGGGAGGCGTGGTGGCTTCTTGCACTTCCAGCTGTGAGGAAAGAGATGGAGTTCAGCTGAAAAGAGTGTGACTTTTTCTCAAGCACACAAGATTACTCTCCAAATAGGGTTGCAATGGAGGGTGTCGAACAACCAGTAGCCACAACGTTCAAGAGCCATTATATGTGGCTTGCATACATTGCACTTTGGAGCTCTTGGGAAGGATGGTGAGCAGTGATGTCAGTTGTTGGACTGCAACTCTCATTCTCTGTTACCATTGGATATGCTATCTAGCATGAGAGGTGATGGAGGACTCATTGTTCCATGGCATTCTGCATACAAGTCTTTACCACTGGATTATGGCTCCTTATTTTATCCCTTTTCCCTTCCGAACCCAAGCTAAATGATAACTGTTAGCTCGTCATTAGAAGCAGAGTTCTCTTAAGAAATAAAGGATGCCTGTTTATCTTAGCAGAAGCTCAGCGTATTCCCCACATTGTTAATCAGCTCATTTTTCTTTTGTGATTGCTTTCATCTGCAACTCAACACAGGTTTATTCTGTAACTCTGACTGCTCAGCCATGCATCTTCAAAGGTACTGTGTGCCTAGAAGGAAAACGTTCTAATAAACCGAATACTCAAATGTCTTTAAAGTGATTTAACTCCTTGATTCTCACCTTGAGGGGGTTGGTCTCATTCGTGGCTAAGCAAGAGACGTTGCCTTCAGTGCTCACCCTAGTGATGTAGAGCAAGAAACCTTCCCAGAACTTGCTGGGGAAGTCCACAAGAAGCTCAGCTCCAGAAACCGTACTAGGGCCTGCATTCTGCAGCTAGGGCAGTGGATAAGGAAATGGGGGAGATGACAGGGTAAGAAAAGGAAAAGATATTAGCAATGAAGAATAATGCCAACAATGAGCTAGGGTGTTCCTTCTCCCCTAAAAAACATTTGATTTCAGCCAGTGCTTCTTTGTACCCGATAGATGTGCTCAACTTTGGGCCCATAGTCCTCCGCTTTCTTGCTGTTGTTCCTGTAATCCCCAGGGACCACTGGGAGCACAATGACAGCTGGTGATGAGATCCTGGGGGCAAGGGAAAGCAAGGAAATTAAAATGCAAGACCTCCTCCCTGCCATGTGGCGCAGCTTCCTATACGCATGAGAAACTGCATGCTGAAAGGGAATGCCATTCCCCACCATTAGGCCTTGATAGCTGAATCTTCTTTGCAAGAGCAGCAGAAACAAGTGGCAACCGTTTTCCTGCACCACAGGACAACATAGGGCTGTGTGGGTACTCATGTGTGGTTGCTTGAATGGCTCCCAAAGAGAAAATATTCCCTGCAGCTAGCAAATGATGGCAGCTGTTAAAAATGGAGACTTCCCTCCCCCCCCCACCCTGCACCATATCTTGGACAAAGTGGTTTTACGTACCCTAACAATTCCAATTTGGCCTCCGCCTTAACAGGCACCTGCAACCTTTCCACGTTGCTGTTGGGGTTGTGGCTGTTCTTACTGCAGAGAAGAGTGAAGTTATTGTGTGGGAAGCAGAACTGGAGTTTCTTTGCTCTCCCAACCCCCAGATTGCTTTCCAAGCACCAGGACATTAAACCCTGGCACATGCAAGTTGCAATGAAGAAGATGCACAGAGGGGCAATGATCAGGAAAGCTCAGAAAGTGACTTTTCCGTTCTGCAACTTTCAGTATCCCCAGGAGAATTCTGGGAGCTGTAGTAAAAAAACAACCAAAAACTTTTCCAGGTACAGTACTTGAAGGAAGGAAGGAATATCCCTACAGCAGGCCAGAGAACTTGTGGCCTTCCAGATGTTGTTGTTGGACTACACAGTTTATCCACTCCAGGTAGTGTGTCCTATGATCCAATCCATGACAGGTGGGACTTGCAGTCCAGTATCTTCTAGAGCAGTGGTTCTTAACCTTTTTGAAAGAAATGCCCCCTTGAGCCACTGAGGAAGTTATCATCGCCCCCCTCCCTGAGGTGATATCTTACCTACCTACCTACCTACCTACCTACCTACCTACCTACCTACCTACCTACCTACCTACCTACCTACCTACCTACCTACCTACCTACCTACCTACCTACCTACCTACCTACCTAACTACCTAACTAACTAACTAACTAACTAACTAACTAACTAACTAACTAACTAACTAACTAACTAACTAGTCTCCCTCCCCACCTGGGTGCGAGGCAGCGCTTCACGGGGCGAGGATGAGGACCCAAGAGACCCTTTCCTTCCACCCGATCCACACTCAGTGCTCCCCTAAAGGAGAAAGGCGAGACGTGGCAGGTAGAAAGAGCTGGATCATCTGGCGGCAGCAGCAGCACCGGATCTACTGCCAGCACTGTGACTGCAGTTGCCTTCACAGGTTTGGCTCGCTCCAGCGCCCCCCTACTGCCCCCTTCTGTTCTTTCGCCCCCACACCGCCCCTTTTTGTTCTACCGCCCCCCTGAAAAATGAAATCGCCCCCTGGGGGGCATTATTGCCCACGTTAAGAACCACTGTTCTAGAGGGCCATGCGATCTGCACTCTTTCTCTCTACAGGGAGGAAGCCTGTGCTGGCAGATTTCATGTTCTGTCAACTGGTTGGCTCAGTTGCCAATCAGCAACATCAACAACTGCATAGATTTGATCTAAGTTGAAGGGGAAGGGCCCTTACCATATCATAAAAGGGATGTGTCCTTGTGATGTCACAGAGGCAGAGCAGGCAAGTGTTGAAGGGGAGAAGTATTTTTGAGCCCCCTGATTGTGGAAATGGCCATGGGAGAATCTGGGCGCTCGGAATAGAGACCAATCCTAGCTAGCCTGCTCCTCTTCCACCTGGCTTTTTAGTGTACTGAGACATACATACAGACCATTTCACACTGAGGCAGTGAGGACAATGCCCGCTTGCTGGAGAAGAAATTGCCTTCAGAGTCCGAATGGGGCAGTTACCTTCTCAGCTGCAGCATGAAAGAGATGTTATCACTGGCATCTTCCAGCTGGCTGACACTTAGTTCCACGTCCACTGTGATCTGACAGGAGGGGAAGGAGAAAGAAAATGAAACAGCAATCTTCAGTCAATAGGACAAAGATTGCCATCATCAGACGACATACAACTCTTCTACTTCAGAGAGGCAGGGTTGGCGGGGGAGCACCTGTTGCCAACTGAAAGTGCTCTCGGCTGCCAAGGAACAGCAAGATGCCATCTGGAGGCCTTGCAAGCTACACTGGGCCCCTGTCTTTCTGCAGGCAAAAGAGATAGAAGTCTACAGGAGTGGAAGGATATGCTGCCCCAAAGCAATACTGTACTATGTTCCCAAGGAGGTAAAGACAGTGCCCATATTATTGCATTGCATTGTATTGTATTCCATCAGCTCCCTTAGGGAATTTTTGTAACTGAAAGGCCAGGCAGACATCTAAGCAGCAAAGGAGGAAATTATGGCAGAGATTGTGGTGCAACTGGTCCAGGTCTACCCACAGACAGCCAGTGCTTTGCAACAAATCTGAGCTGGAGCTCTTTTTAGAAATTAACCAGTTTAAGGAATTTCTTTTCAGTCATCCTTATGCCTAGCATAAGTAGTACCATTCTGTATTAACTTGCCATGTTAGGTATTAAGAAACATATAAGTATCAAGCCCTGACCTTTTACTAACATAAGGAAAGGAATGTGTTCTTAAAAGAAATAAGGACAACAAGGACAGGGTGACCTGGGAAGGTTACAGAAGAGACAGCAATGAGATAAGCCTAAACATAATAAAGAGGGCAGATGTCAGCTGTACCAGAGGTCAACTATACTAGCCAGATGAGGAATGCAGATAAGGTCAGTGATATGTGATTAGTAGGGTATATAAATGCTAGCACACATCTGTAAGCTCCAAGACACCTTTATTCTGTATTATTTATTTATTTTATTTATATCCCGCCTATCTGGTCAGTAAATAATCAAAAGTCATTTTGTAGCGGGTGTTTTTTTTTCTCCCACCTTGTGGGCCACTGGACTTAGCCTACCAGATATGTGAACTGTCTATTTTTGCAACAACCCCAAGTACCTCCGTTTTGGCTTTCATAGGGTTGCCCACTTCACAGGCCACCAGGCGGGTCTCATTCTCTTTGCGGGAACTGCAAATAAACTTCTACAGACCAGAGAGACAGAGAAAGACTGAGTCAGAGAATCAAAGGGTAAGTTCACGTACAGATATCTTTACTGTTGCGAGACTGAATAAATATCATGACAAAATGACCTGGAGGGCCTCTTAAGAGTTGCACTTTACTGCAGTTGGAAAGGTTGGTCCTGGAGGTCTTCTAGACTAGCATTAGTAACTGGAGCAGAACTACTTAAGGCGACTCTAGCAAGGGGGGGGGGGCATTGCTAGCCACATAAACTGTGTTATGAATGCTGTGGCTAGTGGGATAATCTTTGCTAAACTTGAGCCACTCAGGATTTAGAGTGAATGACACACAGTCCCACCTGTTTAGTGCAAACTGACCATTAAAACCCATCATATCTGGAGGCTCTGAGTTGTTGAAGGCTTATTTGGTGGTTTTAATCCACAACAACTCAGACCTCCTGGCTCTTTGGAAAGTAAGTGAAATAAGCTTTGCTAAACCTGAGCTACAAAACTTAGGGGTTGGATGGTGAAGAAGGGCAAAAATGCAAAGCATTCTTAGAAGAAAATGGAAAATCTAACCTGTTCTTAATTGACTTGCCTTAATAAGGGAAGGAGGCTACAGGTTGGCAATGCCAGGCCATAGATGCAAACTCCATACCTGCTGACCACGGCTGGCCCTTTGAAAGTAAGCTCCAGGTGGCAACTCCACCACTAGTTCAGCCTCATAGGCTCCTTCACCATCATTGACTGCCATTGCCTGGATGAGAAGTACATTGTCTGCCCCAATAACCAGGGAGCCTTCATTCCTGAGACACAACCAACGGGGGGGGGGGGGGGAGGAGGAAGGGCTATAGTTAAAAAAAATAATACCTCTTGGTCTAGATCTGGAAACAATAACAGAGACAACACTGGTCATATCACAAAAGTGGAATGCCAAAACAAACTGACAGATGAAAGCCAGAGGCCACTTTGTGTTAATTCTTCATGAAGTGGATCACAATTGCTACCAAAGAATGTAGCAATGGGCAGAGACCAGACCCTCTGGGATGGAACTGAAAAACCAAGTGTCCTTTTTCTCCGTTCCTCCTCAACTGTGATTGGAGAACCTCCTGCCATCCTTAGATAAGACAGTGGAGTAGCATCTTCTCTCTTGAACTGCAAGAAGAAAGGGGGGAAGGATCCTCCATAACCAGTAGAAAGAGCCTTCTCAGTGGTAGCTCCAGGCTGTTGAACTTCCTTGCACAGAAGGCTAGGATGACTCCTTTCCTGCTCTTTTTCAGAGAACAGGCAGAGAACAGGCATATACATCCCTCTTTTTTTTGTTAAGGTGAGTCATTGGCAATTAGCCTGTCCTGTTATGGAAGGGGCTTTTAACTAGGGTGGGTGAAGTGATTCCTTGTACTGCTGTGTTCAAAACTTGTGTGATGTGTCTAAAACTTTTTCATGTTGGTTTGCCTTTTATAGTTTATTTGTATTTGTTTATTTTTATTTTAAAACAACTAATGAACATTAAAACACGTAATAAACAAAACTATAAAGAAAGAAAAAAACCTACACACACTGTGCTCTCCACCACCCGGACCATCCGAGAGCAACCACTTACACAATTTATCCTCAGGGGACCTTATTCCCCTTCGAAAATTGTATAGACTCATGTGTTACATTTTGTCCCTTCCTCTTTATCAATACAAAATAAATAAATTTTCCCCATATATCTGCAAGCACATCTTGACTCATTATGCCCTTCTTAACTTTCATATTACAAGTTTATCATTAACTGCTGTACCCCAAACTTATCTGTACCAATCACTTAATACCTGTAGTATATTATGCACTATTTTCCAGATCCTAGCAATAATCCATCTCGCGCTGTTAAAAAAATTAGAAACTAGTTCTCTCATCATCCACTTATCTATCTCCTTTTCAAATACTGTATTTTAGGACAGTGGTTCTTAACCTTTTTGAAAGAAATGCCCCCTTGAGCCACTGAGGAAGTTATCATCGCCCCCCTCCCTGAGGTGATATCTTACCTACCTACCTACCTACCTACCTACCTACCTACCTACCTACCTACCTACCTACCTACCTACCTACCTACCTACCTACCTACCTGCCTGCCTGCCTGCCTGCCTGCCTGCCTGCCTGCCTGCCTGCCTGCCTACCTACCTACCTACCTACCTACCTACCTAACTAACTAACTAACTAACTAACTAACTAACTAACTAACTAACTAACTAACTAGTCTCCCTCCCCACCTGGGTGCGAGGCAGCGCTTCACGGGGCGAGGATGAGGACCCAAGAGACCTTTCCTTCCGCTCAATCCACACTCGGTGCTCCCCTAAAGGAGAAAGGCGAGACGTGGCAGGTAGAAAGAGCTGGATCATCTGGCGGCAGCAGCAGCACCGGATCTACTGCCAGCACTGTGACTGCAGTTGCCTTCACAGGTTTGGCTCGCTCCAGCGCCCCCCTACCGCCCCCTTCTGTTCTTTCGCCCCCACACCGCCCCTTTTTGTTCTACCGCCCCCCTGAAAAATGAAATCGCCCCCTGGGGGGCATTATTGCCCACGTTAAGAACCACTGTTTTAGGACATACAGCTAAATTGAAATTGCTTACTTCATTTACTTCTTTAAAAAACAATTGCCAAAATGTATACTGTACATATGTACTCACATTCCCACCACATTTGAAAATAGGTGGCTATTTTCTGGCACCCTCTCTAGCGCGTTTCAGAACATTTGTCATCTCTATTTCACTGGAGTTAAGTATCATCCCCATATTAACTTGTAAAAAACTTCTCTTTTATCCTTATCAATATTCTAAAATATTCATATTTTTCCAAGCACTAAAGCTTATTCCTTCTCCCAAATCACATTACCACAATGTTTTAAATAAATCCTCCTGTTCTTCTGCTTCCAATAATAAATTAATTTTTTACTTACGTACTATCTCCTTTCCTACCTCCTTATCTCCTACACTTTCCTTGTGTAGGATAACTCCTTCATATTTCATAAATTTGTTATATTTACCATTTTTATCCAATTCTTTGTGCACTATTCTAATTTAATAACATTGTACCAACGTATTTCATCTTTGTCTAGTAATTCTTTTATTAGTTTTTGTTTTCCATTTTTTTCTAGCCAATCCTTTACTCTAATAATTTGTCTCTTTATTAAAGGAACATCCATTTGGTCTTTTAGATTCTCTGGGAATTTTTCCAGCTTGTGCACCAGACACAATAGAGATCCTGGTGGGATAAACAATTTTCTATATTTATTCCAAGTCTTTAATATATTACTAAGAAAAAAAGTTCTTTTTTTCACTATATTTTTATTATCCTATAAAAAGAGTGTTCGCCAAATTCAAATATAGTTCTTGCTTCTCCATAGTCAACCAAATAAATTTACTGGGCTGAGATATAACATCTGATTGTATGTCTTAATTTACTGGCAAAGTAATATAGCCAAAAGTTAGGAAGTCCAAACCTCTACTTTTTTGACATTTATACCATTTCCTTATTAATCCTTGGTTTCTTATCTCCACTATAAATTGTTTTTGTCATATTTTGTATTTGTTTATTCTTGGGAGAATGATGGGATATGTGTGTCAAGTCAGAACCGACTTATAATGACCCTAAATAGGGCTTTCAAGATAATATATTCAGAAGTGGCTTTACCAGTTCCACTCCCTCGTCAGTTTCCACAGCTGACCAGGGATTCGAATCCTGTTCTCCAGAATCCTAGTCCATCACTCTATTCACTACACCACACTGGGAATCCTGGGATATGTTTAGGAAGTACAGTAGATGGAATTATTTAAAGCTGCATTTTATAAATGAATCTCTGGGATGCTGTTAATAACAACTTTTTATTTTATTAATTATTTATTATTCATTGTTTATGGTTATAATTATTGTCTGTTGAGTTGCCATATTGTTTTTAAATTTATTTTTTGTTATTGTGAAGTGCTGAACATTTTAATCTTGTGTAAACTGCCCAGTGTAGTGCTTCTGTTAATGGGGTAGAATATACAATCGTGTGAAAAAGAAAGCACACCCCCTTTGAATTCTATGGTTTTACATATCAGAAAATAGTAAAAATCATCTGGTTCTCAGCAGATTTGAAATACAAGCTCAAAGGAATAACAACACATTGCATATTACACCATGCCATGATTTATTAAATAAAAATAAAGCCAAAACCACAGAATTCAAAGAGGGTATCCGTTCTTTTTTCATATAACTGCATATCAAATACTGTACATGAAATAAAAATAAATAAATGAATAAATAAATAATAAAAATATATACATTTAAATATGTGTAACAGGCCAAACAAGGGCACATAGATGGGTGCCCAGTCTGCCCTGTGCCCTCTTGACCACACTCCAACCAGGTATGTGATCTAATCACAAACGGGATCCAAATTAGATCCCAATTTCATCAGACTTGGGGGAAGTGGGCAACTTCCCAAGGTGTGAAGCGGCACTTGCCCACACGTTCACCTTGTAGGGCCATAAATACTCCTGCATCCATCCACGGCCCAAGTATTTATTTTTTTTAAAAGAAAGGATGTCCTACTTGGGCTTCTGGGGCCACATGGATCCAACAGATGACATGCTTCCCACCCCTGGAGCAGAGTCTGCTTATCTGCTGCCTGATTTAGTGGAATCCAGTCCCATTGATTTCAAGGACTGAGCTATAATCTATCCCATTCACATGATTAGATTGTACACAGTGCCTTCCGGTCTTCAAAGTACTTCATGTTTACTCCCTAGTACAGAGGATGGCGAAGTTACACCCAAAGGCTTCATACAACTCCCGAAGGTAGTTTCCAAGGTCATCCTAGGCCCCATGATTTTCATAAACAGGAGCCCCTCCCAACAAAAAAGTGCAGGTTTTTTCTTAACCAGGAATCCTCCAGAATCTGTCCCCCTCTCCACTGAATGGGACTACTGTTCCCTGCAAAGCCTTAAAAAGCTTCCTACTAGAAAAACTGGAAACAGAGGCCAATGTTCTGTTTGGTCCTCACCCGTATTTGTTACTACTTTCGGACTTTGCGTGGCCTTCAAGGTAGGCTGGGTATGTGTGAAAATTTGGCCCTCAACCTCACCAAATATATCTGCCTTGATCAATTGTAGTTCATATAAACAAACCCCACCTCTTTGTTGGACTACATAACACATTATCCCCGATCACTCCATTTTGGCTGGGACGGTGGAACCTATATCAGGAAAGGCTGTTGCATTGCTCTCCTTCATACAGGAGGACCTCTGTATCGGTGGGATCCATACCTGTAGTTTCATTTATCCTCTGCCTGAAAATATTACAGTAAATAAAAATACCCAGAAATATGTGTCTCCAATGTCAGTTACCAGAACTGGCCACTAGAGGAAACCAAAGGCTATGCTAAATATGGAGTTTGCTATATGCAGGGTTTGGCAGCCACAGAGTGTCGGGGCTTGGAACTGATTCCCTGTGGATATCACAGTCTTTCTATACTGCCAACTAAGCTGATGGCAGAAGCAAGGCACTACATGGGGACTTCCTGGCTCGTAGTTCAGTCTTTTGGCTACTACTCTCCACTTGCTCTTGATTATCCCTGTGAGTCAAGACAAACAGGTGAGCTGGTGTTATAAAAGAACAGTGTCTTACGTGTGAGCAGAGATTTTGAGTTCCGGGATGCAAATGCTGTCTTCACCACAATGCAGAATAATATGAGTCTGTGGATTGGAACAAATGTACACAATTATAAACAGCAAATCCAGTCTAGTTCCTCTAAGGAACTCAAAGGACCTCAGGTGCCCCCCCCCCTGCAAACGCAGGTGGGCATAGAGGTTTGGGACACTAGATCCCAGAATCCTTCATGAACTCTCATCATGCTGACTTTGGGAATTTTTAGAACTAGAGTCCTAAAAAGTGGTTTTTTTCAAGTTCTGGCAGATGGATTAATTTTTTATTCTATCCCAAAAATGCTGCTATCTCACATGAGATGAAGCTGGAAGACAATTAAGGAAATCTGCAATGTAGATTGAAGATCCAAAGAAAATACAGTTCCCTGTTATTCAGATGGTCTCTTTCTCTAAGAATCTAGCAGCACTCAAAGCTGAAAGCATTGGAAAGAATGGAAATAGAAAAAAAAATCTAAATATTAATGGTGGTCTTCAGTTCCTGGGCTGTCAGCCCTACAAGTTTCTAGTTGTCTTACCTTTTAAAACCATCATTTTAGACCTCAGAATTGGCAAGGAGAGCGTTCTCTGATCATGTGCAGAGTGTATTTCTCTTACCCTTTAATATATCCAATTTAATTTAGTGGAATTAGAAAACTGAGTTGCAGATTCAGAGATAATGCATCCTGATCCCAATAAACAGTTGGCCCCTGACTATTATTTTATTTTGGATATTTGTACCCCAGATTTCAGCAAGTTCTTTGGGAAGTTTAGAAAAAAATTAAAATTAAAATACAAAACAAAATGCGACATTAAAATAAGAATGTTAAAAACACCATGATAGAAAAGCAGTCACAAAGCAATTAGAGGAACTACAAAGATTTGTTTGAAGAGAAAGGGGGAATCTTACCTGCTCTTGGACCATTGTTTGGCCAGATACTACAGGCTGCAACACACCATCTGTGGAGGCTGGTGGCACTAAACTGATGTTGAGACTCATTATGATTGGGCTCAGCTTGTCTTTGAAATCAGCTTCATCCTGTGTAGGGGAAGGGACAGAAAAGGGACTGAAAGACCTTAGAGGATAGCATTCACCCACTAAGCACCTTCTGTATTCATCGGATTACAACACCCAGCATTCTCAGCCATGGCAGGGTTTAAAGTCCAACACAACCGGAGGGAGTTGGGCTGAGGAAGATGGTGGCCTTAGGACTATTTGTGAACTCCCGTCAGGGCTCCTATGACATTAAATGGCACAGCATAGCAAGGAGGAATTCATTCATCTGCTTCCCAGATTTGGCCCCATTGAACTGTTACATGTCACACTGTTATTAAAGACACAAGAGTCCTGCCAGAACAGAAAAGATGACCTCCATCCAACTGGAAACAAAATGAGGAATAGAATAACGGGCGCTTTCCATTCTCCCAGAAGTAGCACTGTAAGGAAAACTCTACTTTGGAGAAGACTAGCTTAGGGACCCAGTACAACAATTCTGCATATTTACACCAGTGGAGGTTGACAACTCCGATTTTGGGAGATCATAAGACCACTGAAGGTCTTAGCCTGATCAGGGTTGGGAGCTATTCAAGGTGCTGAACCCTCTCTCCAAAACACATTCAATGCCTTGGATAACTTGTGAAGTGTTGACTAAAGCTTGGAGCAGATCCATTATGCCACAAAATCAGTCCCCAGTCCCCACTAATACATACAAACAGAGCAGAGTGGAGGCAAATACACTCCTTGATTCAGTGTTGGCTGGTAATGGGGTGTTGCCCCACTTCAGATGCAGGATACATCCAGTCAGAATACTCATACCCACCTCCTTCCTAGGGAGGCCCACCTGTGTTCAAGGCCTCACCTTTGTTCCCTTTTGTCAAGGGGCAGCCTACAGTTTGCATGTGTGTATGCTACAGTGTATGCTCTGGTCCATGGGGTCACGAAGAGTTGGACACAACTAAACAACAACAACAACATGATACAGAGGAAAAGGGGAGAGAGAAAATAAGAGAGAACCAGCACCAGGAAGTAGAAAGCTATTGCCCCAGACTCCACTCTGTGTTGTACATTTATCCCCATTCATCCCAATGGGCAACAGCTGTAATTGGGTTGAGTAGGTTTCCTAGCCATGCAAGCATCAGGCTCTTCCAAAGCAGCTGTATGCAGTGGAGCTTAAAAATATTACTTTTTTTGGACTGCAACTCCCAACAGTACAGTGTAAACACACTATAAGGGGGGGGGGCTGCACTGAATGCCTTCACCTGGTTCAAGGAGAGACAAACAGCTAGCACTGATCGGGGCTGAGGAGTTCTTGGGAAACCTAAATTGTTCATTTCAACCTTCACATTGTTATCAACCACTTTTTTTATCAGCTAAAAAACATTTTTTTACAGCTCTTGAATTCTGAACTGCACACATTTTCTTTTGTTCCGCGTATCATGGCAATGCAGCCAAATCATGCCATCACGCAGCAACACAAACCATAGTATCTGTCCTTCCTGTTACAGGCTGGGATAATGAATGCTAGGAAAGAGTGAATAACATGAGAAACACAGTCAAGGATGTCATCAGGAATGCTGATGATGACTCACATGCATTAACCAATCAGGTTTATTCAGCAGTCTTTAGGATGAAAGCCCAGGAAAGTTTCCTATTTTCAGTTCTTCAGAAAGAACTGAGCCCACAAGGAACAAAAGAGTGAATCAATTTAGCCGATGAGGGACATCTGTTTTGTTTACTTTCTATTATGATTATTCAGGGCAGCTTGCATGTGTTTTGTTTAATTAAGCTCTGCCTAGGGAAGAGGCTTTGAGATACTATTCTGTACCATCTTTGAAAATAAGGTTATAAGGCTCTATTCCCTTTCTTCTTACCATGTAACTAAGCTTCTGAGATACAATCCTGTCTGCTCAGTGCCTTTTGTACTCCACAAAGCTTCAAAACAAAAGAACTGAATACTAAACAGGGGTCGTAAATCATGAATAGGTGTGAAAAGCAACTTGAGTGTACTAACCACCACTATCCCTTTATCTTAGAGCCGTATATGAACGTTTAGCCTCCGTAGTCTCTTTATTCTACTCTTATGTCTGAGGAAGGGATGTGGTGGCGCTGTGGGCTAAACCACAGAAGCCTGTGCTGCAGGGTCAGAAGACCAAGCAGTCGTAAGATCGAATCCACGTGACGGAGTGAGCGTCCGTCACTTTTCCCAGCTCCCGCCAACCTAGCGGTTCGAAAACATGCAAATGCAAGTAGATAAATAGGGACCACTTCGGTGGGAAGGTAACAGCGTTCCGTGTCTAAGTCGCACTGGCCATGTGACCACGGAAGATTGTCTTCAGACAAAACACTGGCTCTATGGCTTGGAAACGGGGATGAGCACCGCCCCCTAGAGTCAAACACGACTGGACAAAAATTGTCAAGGGGAACCTTTACCTTTACCTTATGTCTGAGGAAGTGGACTTGACTACAAAAGCTCTCATTAAAATATAGCAGTTAGTCTTTAAGCTGCCGCAACATCTTTGTCTTTGTTATTTTTTTCTTTTTCTTGTTGAATTTTTTTGTTGATTCACTAGTTAGGAAAGGGATGAGCCAAGCTTTGGACTCTGTTCTTGTATCTTTAATAACAGTATGGCCTCCTTGGGTTCTTGTTCACTGAATCTCCAAGCAACAGACATGTCCTTCCTATTTGACTGATAGAAGGAGCTGGGGGTGGGGGTAGCATCTCTCCTATGGAGTAAGTAAATAAGTAAAGTGCTCCATCTATACATGAAGAGTTGGCTAAAGGAAAATATTCATATCATGTATGAAAAAGCCTTCATAGTCTTACAGAACAAGCTTAGCTGGATGTGTGTCTGTGTACATTCCAATAAATAAACAAATTTAGGTCTCCAGCAGGTACTCCCCAAACTTTGAGGACACCTGTACATGTGTGTTGCATTTCAACTTATCAAGTAGCTATGGAAGTCACACAGGAGTCCTTCCAAAAGAAAAGGTGGCAACCATACTCTGCAAAGATGGGGATAAAGAGATCATCAGTAGCATAAGGATGTACTCTTTAATCCCTAAAATGGCTGAGAGACCCATTAAAAAGTGTTAGGTACAAAGTCACCCTGTGGTCAAGTCCTAGATATGTCAGTTTAGGCTGGTATTGATCCCATAAGGCAGAAGAGGAATTGCTCAATATTATTTCTCTCCACATCTGCGACTGGTGATGAGAAAAGTTGGAAGTTTCCAGTCTATCCTGATATAAAGAAGTATAGAATATAGCTATTAATTATAAGTTAACTTGTGATATTAAGATTGAAAATTAGTTAAATAAGGGTATATTTAGTAATATTTGGGGAGTTTTTATTCAATATGTATTAATAGAAGGGAAGGGGTGCCTACCTTCACAAGATTCATTACAGGATTAGAAGAGGAATGGGGCTTTGCAAATGGGAAAAAAATGACTTTATATAAGTATTGAATCTGTCCTATCTATTGCCAAGGTCCCACACACACAACTGCAAAACGCACAGACCCCATTCTAGTCATCTGTTGCAGGCTATTAGGAGATTATCATACTCGCAAGTAGGCAGTGACATTCCAGCTGGTTTGCGGATTTTCTCCTGTCAGTTTCAGCCGGAACGTCTGGCTCAGCTGCATGGTGTGCAGCAAGAAAACCCGTCGCCCAAATTTCTGCTTCATGCGGTCCAGCTGTAGTTCTGCATCCAGTTCTAGCAAAGCAGAAAAAGTGGGCAAAAAGCAACAGAAAGAAGTCGGAAGGAACATCATCCAGGCTCATGGCTCATCATTAGCTGGAATAAATACCAAACCACCCCCATCCGGTCCATCTGTTGCTCAACCTTAGGAAACTTCTGGAGGAAAAAAAAATACAACCAACCACCATATTTTGCTGCTAGTGACTAATAACTACTTGCTAACCAGATCCTATCAGCAACTCCCATTACTCTAGCCACCACAGTCAAGGGAGAGGAATTCTGGGAACTACAGTCCAACAACATCTGGATGGCTGGATGTTCCCCATCCCTGTCACAGAAGTAGGCACTCACAGCAACTGAAGGACCATACCTCTTGGTGCATCCTTGGTTGTCAGTTCCCCCTCCCTGTCTGTGGGGCTCCAGGTCCTAACCCGAACAGCAGCACTAACTGCACTGCCTCCCTCTTCTCCAGCTGCTGAGGTTAACACTCACCAACTTTCTCTGGTATGCTCTTCCCTGACATGCCTACACGCATGTGGATCACAAAGCTGCATTGAGAAGTAAGAAACAATGAGGACATGCAAGGAGAAATCACTGCTAAGGACTATCAATGATCCTTAATGATCAGTGCTAAAACCATCACCATACTGGACCTTTTGAACTTCTATGACATTTCACATGCTCCCCATGTATAAATATCTGTCTACTAAGGCTGTACTCGATGCAGTTGAAGAAGTATCCTTGATTATTTATTCAATTATTTATTTGTTTACCGTAATGTTTATACATTGACTTAAAGATCTTGGAAACCTTAAAATAATTTTTAAAAAAGCATAAAATAGTTTAAACCATTTAAAACAATTATTTACATTTTGGGCACTCTGAAAAATGTATAACCCATTTTGCTTCAATTTATTTATCACTAACTGCCAAATAAAACTTGTTGGCCAAAATCCTCTTGCATAGTTAGGATGTTGCAATGTTAGCAATGCAACTTCAGTCAGATACAAGGTCACCTTAGATGTAATATCTGTTGCATGCTGTGTTGCATGTCTCATCAGTCTATGACAAATAACCTTTATGCTGACTTTGAAATGGGAGGCCATTCGCCTCCAAAAGCTTTATACCATAGAAAAGGATTTGGTCATTAAGTCTTTATAGTGCCAGAAAACTTTGTTGTTTTTGCTACAACCAACTAACATAGCTGCCCTACTGGAAAATTTTGTAGATCCTCTTTTCAGGGTGATCATTTATGCCATCCACTCTGTGTATGTGTGTGAATGCACTTTTTGGTTTCTAATTAGAAAGGGTGATGGATAAGATTTTTAATAGACAAACACATAATTCATTTTCCCAGAGAGAGCCAAATATCACCCCGACTCATCATTAACCAGGAGGAAAAGTCTAGAAATGAATCATACAGGCATACATTGATTTCATTGATATACCTAATTGATTTTGACAGATAATGTGTATTTCCTAGGCACAATGGTGATCTGACTTTTATGTAAAAGGAATGTGATTTCCACTGTGCTCACCAGCTAACTTGCATTCCCGATGTCTCACATGTTTTGATCTCTGGATTCAAAGCATCTGGCAAAAGCAGCTGGGCTTTCACTACCATCACTGGCCGAGCTCTGAGAAGGACACAACATGCACATATAACAGAACACAGTGACTAAGAAGCAAATCTGGCAGATAGACACAAACAGCAACATTGGTAGATGGCTAAGGGGAGCATCTGCTGATTCTCTATTCAAGATCACATCATATTTGCAGAGATCCACAGCTTTCAGTGGACCAATCCATCCATCCCCAGCTTGGCACCTCCAGATGTGCTGGTGTTGCAATCCCTATTATCGCCAGCCAGGGTTGATGACTGGGAATAAAAGGGCATGCTATGGGCCAATGGATCTGGAACAGACTAGGCTGGGAGAGGCTGGAATAATACACTTCAGGTATATCCCAGTTCTAGAGACAAAGACCCCTCCACCACAGAAGAGGCTTGCTTTCCAATAATACAAAGATGGACAAAAGTGAAAGAATCTCACTCTCTTCCTCCTGTTGTATGTATGGGGTGGGCTAGAAACACAAATATTTAATTAACCGACTAATTCAACTCTGCAGCTTTTGTACCACCCAATTAGTGCAAGGCACAACTCTGGGCAGTTAACAGATAAATTAAACAAATAAATACAAGACAATGAAAACAAACAGTAAACAATAAGATGAAATAATATTGCTTCAATTCTGATTGAGAATGGGAAGAAATACAAGTGAAGTCATTCTGTTTTTCTAAAAATATGGAAGGATTGACTCCTTTTCAAAAATTTATTCTTACGAAGGCAAGGATTTGATGATTGCACAGGGGCTTTGGCAAGAAGATGAAGGCAACCAAGGTGCAAGCAAGTAGGCTTGCAAGGACTGAAAATATGAAGAGAGGATTACTGACTGGAAGAAACTACTGGATGTTATCGGATGTTTGATGACTCCCCCCCCATCCACCCACCTGCCCACCCACCCTTTCTTCTTCTTCTTCAACACGGTTTCCTTTTGCCGTTGTTGTTTTTTCTTTCTCTTCCTTTAAATACATTTTAACATGGTCTTTTTAATTATTTTTAGTGGGTCTTTTTTGTTTTTTTGCTTTTGTTTTTCGTTTTTGCGTGTGCATTTTTTCTTTTCTTTTCTTCTTTCTTTTTGTTGTTGTTTGTTAGTTATGGGGTTGGAGAAGTGAGAGGAAAAATTGAGGGATAAGCAAAAAGCAAAGCAAAAAAGCAAAGCATGCTGCTTATATACTGCCCCATAGCGCTTCAAGCACTCTCTGGGCGGTTTACAAGTTAATTATGCAGGCTACACATTGCCCCCCCAGCAAGCTGGGTACTCATTTTACCGACCTCGGAAGGATAGAAGGCTGAGTCAACCTTGAGACGTTACCTGGGATTGAACCCCAGGTCGTGAGCACAGTTTTGGCTGCAGTACAGCGGTTTAACCACTGCGCCACGAGGCTCTATAAGGACATAAATAGAAACAAATAGGTTAAATGAAAGAGGGGAAGGCATTAAAGAATACACACAGAGACACATACACACATATACATATGCATATATATATAATTTATAAAATATAAAAATTCTTTATAAAATATAAAAAATTAGAAGAATTTAAAGATTTAGAAAGTAAATACGTTATAGATAGGGATGATAAAAAATTATTAGAGATTCAAGCCAAAAAGAAGGAGTTGGAAAGCATAGAGTTAGAAAAGGTCCAGAGGGACTTGATATATGTGAAGAGAACTTTTTTAAATATAGTAATAAAAATGCAAAGCTTTTAGCTAGAATAGGTGAAGGTTCCCTTTGACAATTTGTCCAGTCGTGTCCGACTCTAGGCGGCAGTGTTCATCTCCGATTCCTACCTATAGAGCTAGCATTTGTCCACAGACAATCCTCCGTGTTCACGTGGCCAGCATGACTAGACACGGAACACCGTTTACCTTCCCACCGAGGTGGTACCTATTAATCTACTTGCATTTTTGCATTTTGCATGCTTTTGAACCACTAGGTTGTCGGGAGCTGGGACAAGCGACAGGGGCTCACTCCATCACGTGGATTCGATCTTACAACTGCAGGTCTTCTGACCTTGCAGCACAGAGGCTTCAGCGGTTTAACCTGCAGCGCCACTATGTCCCCTTTAGCTAGAATAGCCCAAACTAAAAGATAAAAAAATACAATTGGAGTGATTAAAAATGAATCAGAAAAGAATTGTAGTCTAATGAAGGAAAAATTAAAGATAATACAAGAATTATATCAACATTTATATAAAGGTGATAATACATCGAATGAAGATATAGAAATTTATATTAAAGAAAATGTTAAGATTAAACTGTTAGAGGATGATAAAAGAAAATCAGAAAAAGAGATAAAGGATGAATAAATTATAGAGATTATTAATAAACTAAAAAATGGTAAGACTCTAGTCTTTTTATGGAATGGGATCAGAATATTATAAAGCTTTTAAATCAATATTGATCCTAAGTTAAAAATACTTTATAATGAGATATTGGAAGGCGAGAAAATACCAGACTCTTGGAAACATTCATTAATAACTTGTATTCCAAAACCCAATAAAGATTTAACAGAACCAAGTTAGTAAAAATGGGTTTTTAAAGGGAAGACAAATGGAAGATTTAACCAGGAGGGTTTTGAATATTATATATAATATAGAAAAGAAAAAGACAAATCAAAGGCAGGTGTTCTATCATTAAATATTTTAAGATATTTGATTGTGTAGAATGGCCCACATTAAAGATTCTTTTAAAGGGCTGAGGTTTTGGAAAGAAATTTAGGGGGTAATAGACCAATTATACATGGAGACTACTTCTGCAGTAATAGTTAATGACGGGATGACAGAACAGATAGCTCTAGGCCGAGGCACTAGACAAAGTTGCCCTCTTTCTCCAGTTCTGTTTTGTTTGACTATTTAAATGTTAGTGAATGTAATAAGGAATGATGATTTAATTCAAGGTATGGGAGAAAATAACAAAATAAAGATTAATTTATTTGCTGATGATTCCCTATTGACAGTGAAAAATCCGTTAGAAAGTATAGATAGAATTATAACTCATTTGGAAAAATTTGGAAAAATAACTGGATTATGAGTAAATTGGCAAAAATCTGAAATAATGATGTTTAATATAAATCAGTTAAATATTTAGGTATTGACTTAGTAAAAGATACTTTTAAAAAGGAACATAATTATAATAAATTAAAAGAGGAAATCAAAAAGAAATTACAGGAATACAATAATTTAAAACTTTCCTGGTTTGGAAGGACTGCACTGATAAAAATGAAAATTTTACCAAAAGTAATTTTTTAAATTTAGAATGTTACCAATACAGTTAACAGAGAATGATTTTAAATTTTGGCAAGGAATGATTAACAAATATTGTAATGAAGGGAAGAGAGCCAGAATAAATAAAAAGTATTGGTATAAAGCAACAAAAAAGGTGGTATAGGTTTACCAAATATAAACAATTATTATTTGGCTAATCAGTTCAGGTTTATTGGTGAAATTATATACAACCCAGAAAGATTAATTTGGTGGAAAATAGAATTATAAATAGATATTTTCAAAAATACGTATTTGGTATGGTTAAGAAATATAAAACAAATGAAATTAATAACCCATTTTTAAAGACAATGTTAAACATATGGTATAAATATAGAAAGAATTTGCCCATTTAACTCTCCACTAGAATTAGTGACTGAATTAGACAATTTCCCTGTCAATATGAAAGTGTATGTGGAATTATTTAAAGGAAAAAAGTGATTAGATTGAAAGACCAGTTGTATAAAATGAGATTGAAAGATCAAATGAAACAAATTCTTCAGAATAAGAATATTTCATGGTGGAACTATGTGCAATTAGAAAGATGGACTAATGAATGGGTAAAGAAATATAACAAAGACAGAGAATACACGAAGTATTAACAATTTCGATTATCATATGAAGATATTCAGATGACTGATTCAGTATTATATATTGTTTTATGTGTTTGAAAGCCGCCTGGAGTGGTCGCAAAACCAGATAGGCGGGATATAAAACAAACAAACAAACAAACAAACAAACAAAGGATACAGTGAGTAAAATTTATGGATTCCTGCTTGACTTAGAAGAGGAAGAAAGTGAGAAAGAAGGATCGAAGTTAGTGTGGGAACAAGACTTTGGAAAAAGAATAAATGAGGAAGAATGGAGGAAGATCTGGAAAATGAGGGTTTTAAGATTTATGTCAGTGAGAATAAGAGAATTTTTTAAAAATTGGGCTTAAGATGGTATTTAACACCAACAAAATAAAATAAACGCTAGTTATCTGAATGTCTGTTGAAAATGTGAGAAGGAAATTGGTACATACTTTCATATGTGGTGGGAATGTGAAAAAGTACAAAGAGTTTAGAAACTAATCTTTAAAGAACTAAATGACATATGTGAAAAAGATATAGAATTTAATCCTCAGATCGCTTTGTTATCACTATTTGAGAATGTAGAATATGATAAGATGACTAAAGAATTGATTAACAATTTATTAACAGCAGCTAGACTAATAATAGCTAGGCAATGGAAATCAAAATTTGAATTTTGAATGGACAAATGGTACAATGAAATATGGAATATAGCTATAAATGGTAAGCTAACTTGTAATTTAAAGGTTAAGAAAGGAGAGTTGAAAAAGAATAATTTTTATGCTATATGGGGTAGATTTTTGGAATATGTGTTAACAAAAGGAAAAGGGAAAGCTCCAAATCAAGAATCAATGCAGTTCTGGAGAAGAGGACGATACGAGCAATATAAGGAGTTTTCAGTCCCATAAAAGAAGAAGAAGAAGAAGAAGAAGAAGAAGAAGAAGAAGAAGAAGAAGAAGAAGAAGAAGAAGAAGAAGAAGAAGAAGAAGAAGAAGAAGAAGAAGAATAGATGGAGGAAAAAGATTATTGCAAGAGGTCCCGTCTGTGGTGGTGGGGAACGCAGCCAATTTGTATTTTGGTTTGTGTATTTTATGTTTATGTTTATATTATATTTAAAATAAAAATATTTTTAAATGAAATAATAAAAACAAAAACAACTCCATCAACCAAACAAAGCACACCAAGAGCTTTGCAAAAACTCCAACATATGCTCCATTGACTATTTTTTGCACGGAAATGTTTGCAGCTTGCAGCTTGTAGCCCTTCCATGTTTCCCTTCCTTTCTGTTTTTTACTTATCAGAGACAATAAATTAAAAACATGGGAAAAGATGGAATATAGCTGCACAAGGATTTCACTATGAACAGTAAGAGCCCTCAGTCTGGCAAAATTCTCAGCACATAAGGGTCAAACTTAGGGATATGGTATGTCATATTTACAGGCAAGGATGAGGCACAACAATCTTCCCCTTTTTGCTGACAAGCACTGCCACAGGTTTTCCTCGGCTGTTGCCAGCTCCTATAGCACAAAAACAACCCATTCTTTTGCAAATTAGAGCTCATTTTGCACAATACATGCAATTTTGTGCAAAATGGATTATTTTTATCTTGTAGTGTTTTTATCTTATTGCTCTTGTACTGCTTGCAGAGAATTTTGAGAGTTGGAGAATTTTCCTCAGTGGTTTCCAGAAACAATTATTGAGAATGAAGGTTTTTGCAAAACATTTCTTCAAATTCCCACCTCAGCTAGATTATATGTTTATGACATGTTTCTTTGCAGAGGTGCTCCCCCAAAGGAACTTAATTTGCAAGTCTGATTACTGAAGCTGAGGAAATCCCACTGCGGGGGAGAAAATATTAATTGCAGAGAACACACATTGCTCTTAACATCCAATGTAACCTTGAGTACGAAGCCCTTTCTAACTATTTTTCCTTCACAACCAAATTTGGCCCCAAAGGTCCATCTCCAGCTAGTAGAACAGCATTTACTCACAAGTAAACAGCCACTTTGCTGGCTCTATAAGCCCCAACCAGCACATCTGGAAAGAAAAAGAGGAAGGCAAATCAATGAAAAAGTTAACAAAGTCAAGGACATGTCATCCCATCTGTCATTGCAGAACTCCAGATCAACCCATTCTGTTGGCAACCCAGCTACACTCTGCAAAACCTAAGCGTAAGAAAAGGATTTCACCCATGTCTGAGAGTAACTAAAAGAAGCCTTGCAAAATCTGAGTGGCCCTAAAAAGTCAAACTCTTTGAAGTCTTCAGCTTCTCTGAAAGACAATTAAAACACACACACACACCCTAAATGCCCCACAGCTTCATTTTGTATTACCAGGGTAGCCATTAGCATCCACATCAGAAGCTCCACGTATGGCGAAACCAAAGCCAGCTGGTCCAGGGAAAGGATTCTCCAGGATCTGGTCTGGGGATGTGCTCAAGCCTTCGCTATTCCCACAGTAGATGTAAACACGCCCACCCCCATCTTGGCCACCAAAGGGGGCTCCTACAGCAATATCTGTGGAAGCGAAATAAAGACTGTAAGTAACCCATTCAGTTACAAATGGTGATCACTTGGGATAAGAAAAGGGAGGTTGGGGCAACTCTTCCATGTGCAAAGAAGCCCACACAGGAAGGTGTGGCACTTAACATAGTTCTCTTACTCCAGGGCTTAGGATGGTGAATTCTTAGAACTACAACCTCCCAAATCCCACATCCAGCATGGCCAATGTGGGAGTTGTCATTCAAAAAATAACATTTCTAAGTTCTGGGTTTCCTGGATTAAATCAAGGATTCTATGAGTGCTCCTGTTTTCACCTTTGTGTAGGCTGATGATTCTGATGGGGTGGAGGAAAGGATGAGCTGCTGAGCAGGATTTTGTAGGCCATAAGAGAAAAGGGAGTCCAGTTATCAAAGAAAATGCTAGGTGAAAAACATCTTTTCTTTTTCCCACAGCCATGAAAAAGTTCAGCTTGGCATCACTTATCAGTGCTGTTTGTTCAAACAAGATATGTAGGGCCCAACCTTGAAAAGAAAGACATCACAAAGCCTCAACACATACAGAGGCCACTTTTTCCTCAGCCTTGAAGAGCAGGACCCCAATGGTGGAGGAAACAGACTCTTCCTCCTCAAAGACTCAAAGGTACTCTTTTGTTTCAGTACCCCAAGGAAGAGTTAATACCACACAAACATCTAGCCCTGCTCCTGTAAACAGTGTCTATAACTTACATCATAACACATTTTGGTGGAAATGAAGGTCTGTGTGGCACTTTTTCAGCAGTCAGTGGAAGAGGAGTGGGCAGGGGAGAACAAAAAAAGTGAGATTTTCCAGGGATCAAATAGATCTCTTCCTCTCCCCCCCCCCCCACATAGTTTCTTACCAATGTATCCATCCTGGTCCATGTCTCCCAGAGGAGCAATGGCCATGCCAAAGCGCCCATAAACATCCAGGCCCGTCAGTTTCTGCCAGGGGGTGCTGAAGGCCTTTGGGGTCTTCCGCTGCAAGTATAAATAAACTCGTCCCAGTTCATAGAGTTTACGATCCGAGCGGCGCTCCATGAAGAGAGGGGCTCCCACAAGAATGTCATCTTTTCTAGTCGAGAAAGAGCGGGGGGGGGGGGAGTTCTGTTAGAGACGGGACGTGCCCCAGTTTCCATTTTACCCAAAATGCACATTTTGTGTTTTATGCACAGGATAACAGAAGCCTGTGTAACGTAATTGTTTTCACAGGGAGTTGTGGGAAGGTCTGTGAATATATATGTTTTACCTTACCTTGCTGCTTTTGGACTTCCCATTCGGGGCAGCTCTATCGTTTGGCAGAGCAAGACGTTGGCCACTGTTGGCAGAGCCTGGAGTGAACAAAGCTCTGTACATCCCCAAAACTAGCTGGCTGCCTTTCCATGTAGTGGAAGATACAGTCCTATTACAAAGTATGATTGAACCAACAGGCTAACCCTAGCTGGCTCTGTTTAGACGCAGTGGGGAGGACTATCATTAAGGGTGGCAACATGCCCTTTTCTTATGGAAGGCATTTTAAAGGGTTGACATTGCAGGGTGATCTTCCCTCCAAAGGTGCTCCCCACACAAACAGTTGTTTGATAAAGAGCCAGAAAGAAAAAATACCTTGAAGGCACCTATCCACAATTAGTGTTCAGACAGAAGACTCAGTAGACACACAAGTCACCTGGTCCTTGTCTTTGCTACTGAGATGCATTATAATTCTATTTCAAAATCAGTTCTAATTTTGCATCTGTACGTAGGAATCACCATGTCCGATTTTAGGTAAATCAGTGTCCATATCTGTATCCTCCTTTTGGTTGTGCATGCCCTTTGTTTTGCTAACGTATAAACCACCACCCTGGTGTCCTTCAGTTCAGGTAGCAAAATGCCCTTGATGAGCCCTGTTCCCAGGAACATCCGGCTGGATGCTTCAACTGATCCAGCAGGGTCTTCTTGTACTTTTACACTGAAATCTATGATTTTTCAGAATTTCTCTGGGTGTATCATCACCACTTTAGTTCTTACTGGCAAGGCTGCCAGTAACAGATATAGAGATACCATGTCATAGAAAGAAATAAAGCAGGTTGGCTTCTAGAACACTCTTTCACCTTTTCCTTTTTGTTTCATTGTACAAGTAAACAAAAGAAGCTCTACTGTATTGTATCAGACCATAGTCTCTATCTGGCCCATACTGTCAATGCTAATAGACAGCAGTTCACTAGGGTGTCAGGCAGGATTCCTTCCAAGCCTGATCCAGAGAGACCCTTCGTATTCCCCGATGGTCTCCCATCCAAGCACTAAAGAGACTCGACCCTACTTAGCTTCCAAACTCAGCTTGGATATGTACAGGATACTGTGGTAAGACTGCAGCAAGCTCTTGGCAACATTGTAACTACAGTAACTTTCCAACATATGATGGAGTTATGCATTTTATGTGCACATTCTATCATGTTCAGTCAATGCTAATCCGTGTGATGTGGTTGTCTTAAATTAAGCCACTGAAAACTGCAGACATCCATTGAAACTTTTGCAGTAGATGCTGTTTCATTATCCCTGCTTTTACTCTCTCTTTTGAAATACTGTATATGAAATATGAAAAAAAATTTAGTGTCAGAACCAACTTACAATGCTTGTAATAGGGCTTTTAAAGATAAGTGAGATAGTTAAAGAGTGGCTTTACCAGTTTGATACCCCCAGTGAATTTCCATGGCTGAACAAGGATTCAAACTCAAGGCCTCATAAATGCTAATCTATCAATCTACTACATCATACTGGAACTATCTTTACTGTATCTCTATATGAACCTTGTGACACAGTTGATAAATTGTAGTAGTGCAGTCAAGATGCTGCTCACGAGTTTGATCTCAATGGTCTCAGGTAGCCAGCTCGCGGTTGACTCAGCCTTCTATCCTTCTGAGGATTTAGTACCCAGCTCGCTGGAGGGCAGGGCAATGTTTAGCCTGCATGATTAAGTTGCAAACCACCTTTAAGCACTATGGAGATGAATATACATAGCGCACTTTACTTTTGATTTCCAGTAGAACCACCGTGTCTGTGGAATTAGTACTCATTGCTTCACTTACTTCCTGCCTGAAAATATTAAGTAACACCCCCCTAAAATACATGTTTCCAAGATTTATTACCAGAAGTTGCCACTAGAGGGAAACAGAGACTACACTATACAGTGGTGCCTCGCTTGACGACGATAATCGGTTCCAGCAAAATTGCTGTAGAACGAAATTGTTGTCAAGTGAAAGTAAAAAACCCATTAAAATGCATTGAAAACCGGTTCAATGCGTTCCAATGGGCGAAATACCTCATTGTGCAGCAAAGATCCTCCATAGGGTGGCCATTTTCCAGTGCCTGTTAAGCGTGGAATCCGTCCTAAACACAGCGGGGAACCATTTTGCACAGCGAGGAGCCATTTTGAGAGCCGCTGATCAGCTGTTTAAAAATCATTGTTTAGCGAAGAACCGGTTTCCGAAGCAGGGAACTGATCGTCATAAAGTGAATTTTCCCCATTTAAACATTGTTTTGCTATCGCAATAGTGATCACAAAGACCTCATTGTAAAGCGGATTTGTTGTAGAGCGGGGTAATCATCAAGCGGGGCACCACTGTATATAGAGTTTCTGTATCTGTGCTTTCTCAGCATTCATAGCGGGGACTTGGAATTGATCCCCTGTGGATATTGGGGGTCCTACTGTGTACCTATAATGAAAACACCGTAAGCTATAATGTTAATTTTAACAGCAACAACAAACTGATGAAATGACAGCAATTGCAAAGCAAATTTAGAGCATAATTTTGAATATTTAGGATTAATCTGTTAAAACATTGTAACATCATTGTCCACAATTAGCACTATACTGTTACAGCTCTGTGTATCTCATTTAATAAAAACAGTTCTCAAAACTAAACAGAGCCATAGGAACATATGCAACGGCCTCATCCTAAGTCAGACACCACTGGCCGATCTAATTGGTCATGTCAGCTGGGGCAGTGGCTCTCCATTATTTTAGGCAGGAGTGTTTCCTGGCCCGACCTAGAGTTGACAGAGACTGAACGTGAGGCCTTCCACCCACAGAAAGCATGTACGTTCCCACTGAGTTACAAAACAGGGTTGTCCAATGATACCCACTGCACAAGTCACAATGAGAGTGTGCTGATTTGTAACAGGCTTACTTCTTCATTTTGTCGCTACCCATGACAAAGCCTTGCCATGTACAAAAGAGTGGCACACAGGAATCTATGATCTCCCCTTCCTTTTCAATGAAAAGGTCAGACTCTCAACCATCTGAGGAAAGGTGGGAGAACCACAGGGAGAATACCAGCATGATGGCATCATGCAGACAGCCCACGCAAAAGGTACTATGGGACTGAAAACTCCTTATATTGCCATTAAAAAAATCCCCAACAATCTTGTGTAGCGATTCTGTTGTGCTCTTCCTAAAAGACCTGTTGTGGGAAGGACAAAGCAGCTGTTAGGAGAGGGAGGGAGAAGCAAGGCCAGTGTTGCCTGGAAGCACCAGAAGTTGGTGAAGGAATCAGGGCAAGGTTTTACACTAAGATATTAAAGTGGAATCTCCTGAGGTAATGTTGGAGTCTATTTTGCTTGCAAACCCCCCAGCTGACAACAGAGGGCAGTGGACGCAAAAAACGGGGACCTTCCGCAGAAGAAAGGAAAGGTAGGTAGATAGCTATCAAAGAGGCGTTATTCACCATATGTTGGGTGGGGGAATCTGAAATATTGTGGCATCTTTATTTCGAGGAGAGCTTTCCTGGATTACAGTCCGCTTCCTCAGAACCAAGTGGAAATGAATTGTAATCCACAAAAACTCACATTCCAGTTAAATCTGTTAAAAAGTGTCCCAGGGCTGTTGTTTATTGTTATCTGTCAGCTCATAGTTTAGGGCAGAGCATATAAAGCTTTCAGGTTAACTTCCATGGCAGGAATGTCAGTGAAATTTGATTTTCCAGTCTGGCCTTGGAGCCACCAGGAACTCTTTGCTAAAGCATCTGAATCCTTCCCAGTTCACTGGTCCATAAAATAATGCCAGGCACAAAGGCTTGGGTACCCAGCTTGGTATAATGAATAGAACAATGGACTAGTACCCTAGGGTTTGATTCTTCAGCTCTGCCTTTAAGAGACCCTATTAGGAGCACTCCTAAGTCTGTTCTGATTTGATGTTTTCTGAAGTGGTAGCCATGTTAGTCTGTGCAAGCATACGAGTCAGACAAGAAACAAAACAAAAGCAAACATTAAAAAAAATTAAGACAAAATCCACAATGTTTCTATCTCTCTCTCTCTCTTTAATAAAGGCTTAAAGTTCAGAGTTGTGTCTAGGGACCTCGGGAAAGCAGGACCATTGCGACAGTCCACGGAACTGCCTATCAATGCACACAACTGCATCAAATTAATTACCAGTAATGTAATGTCCTCCTTATTGGCCTTACCCATCTCCATCAATGTCAGCAACAGCAACTGTATGTCCAAAATATGATGCAATCTGCGAGAGGAAAGGGGATTAAGAGCAAAGGTACATATCAGTGCACATTATTTTTTTTTCCATTTTATTGATACCACTTCTTTTCCAAACACATTCCACAAAGTTAACAAAAAACAAACAAAAGAAAAGAAAAAAAAGAACAGAAAACAACCAGCTACAGAACAGCATTGTTTACAAAGCCAGCTGGTGCATCGGTTAGTGTGTTGGGCTGAGGCTTGGGAGATTCAGGGTCCAGCCCTCACCAACCCATAAAACATGAGTGATCTTGGCCCATCCCTTCTCTCCTACTTCAGAGGGTTGTTGTCATGATAAAGGAGAGGAAAGGTGAGCCATATGAGTTCTCTGAGCTCACTGTAAGAAAGGTGGGATATAAAGGTCAGGCATGAACAAAGATAGGCTGGCTCGATAGCTCAGTGGTTTAGGTCAGTGGTTCTTAACCTTTGTTACTCGGATGTTTTTGAACTGCAACTCCCAGAAACCCCAGCCAGCACAGTTGGTGGTGAAGGCTTCTGGGAGTTGCAGTCCAAAACTCCTGAGTAACCCAAGGTTAAGAACCAGTGGTTTAGGTATCTGGCTGTGGAGCCAGAGGTGGGAGTTCAATTTTCTCCACTGTGCCTTCTGGGAGAAAAAAACAGCCTGTGTGGTAATGGGCAAGCTGCACAGTCCCAGGGCACACACAGAAGAAGGGAATAGTAGGCTAGTAAAATAACAGCAGCTAGCATTTTGTAACTGGGAGATCCATTGAGCTATGTAGCTCAATCAGAACTTTCTTAAAGCCAGGTCTTTGGATCTAGCCATTTGTGTAGAAAGAGCACCAACAACTCTGCCACTTTCTCACAGAAAGCCTGCCCATTGTATGTCTTGCTCTGGGGAGAAACAGAGAGAAGGCAGTGGCAATGGTGTGATGGGAGGGTAACATGATGGGGGGAAGTCATGATGGCATTTCTCCAGCATTGGGCAGTTCAGGAACTCAGGCCTTAGCGTTGCCTCTGTTAGGCCTAGTTGGAGGGTGGGAGTGGGAGCAAATCCTCCTATATATCATCCACTCCCCTGAGCCACTCAACTAACCTGCCGTGCCTGATTTTATAACCCAGGAAGTTCCAAGGACAAACCATACAACTAGTAATCAAGTTCATGCTTCTCAGGGATTTGCCTGTATCTTTGAGTTGCAGACACTTCCTGCGATCAAGTCCAGTTGTAAGAAGCCAAAGAAAGGTGGATGGACCCAACTATAGTGGGGCATAATTCCTGATGTCATTTAAAAATACTACAGTGAAAGGGACACCAGACATCCAGTGTGGTGTAATGGGTAGAGTGACAGACAAAGACTCAGGAAACCTTGGTTCAAATCCCTTCTTGGTCATGGAAACTCACTGGGAATGTGGCACTGGTAAAATCACTCCTTAAATATCTCAATTACCTCAAAAGCCCTAGGGTCACTATAAATAGGTTCTGACTTGACAGTACATAACACACACACACACACACACACACACAGAGAGAGAGAGAGAGAGAGAGAGAGAGTATGAGGTGTGTGCATTCATTGCCTAGATAACCCACCTCTCCCTATCTTTTGTATTAGATCTGACTGGCTCAGTTAGCAACGGAGAGAGTGAGAGGCAAGAATGGAAAGAATCAGAGGGCTCAAGACTTTGTTACCTGCTCACTAGGGATGGTCCACAGAACTCTGAAGACATGTTTGAACGTCATAATTTCTACCTATGATGGAAAATAAGATCAAAGTCAGGGGATTATGCACTTGTCCCCCTATACCAGTGGAATCCCACTTTTTATCTTCCTCAAGAAGCCACAACTCTACTCGCAACCAAGGTTCCCTCGAAGATGGGCGTGCCCGTGGCCCTCTTCCTCCCTCTGCGCAAAGCTTACATTAGATTCCAGTCACGACAGAAGCCTGCAGGGCAGGCCGGAGTTGCATGCATGTGCGCAGGAGTGAAGTCACATGCGAGAGAGGCAGAGTCCCACAAAATGGAGCTGAAAGTTAGAGGATACGTTGCCCTCAACCATCTAACCTACTTTTGGCCTAAAGAGGCTGCACAGATTCCCCCCTGTTGCCATAGAACTCCCAAACTATCATGCACAGGGCAGTTTAATAACACAGATGGCACCCAAATCAATGGGGCACCAAGAGAGTGGCAAACCCATCACTGTTTCCTATATACCAAGACATGCTCTAGTGCAATACAGTGGGTGTAATAATATCGCAGAGTGGCTCTGTACATGTGCAGAATCCAAGGATATTTTAAAGTATGGCTTAATGACCTTCTCTGCAGTTGCTGTGCGCCATTCCTCAGTCCTAGAACATAACAGAACAACAATATATAAAAGAGTTCCTTTGAGCACGCAGAGATGTGGCCACAATTTGCGTTGTTATTCTGACCTGTAACCAATGCAAAAGCTCCGTTCCAGAGCACATACTCTATATGAATTTCTCTGAGCATGTGCAAAGTATCTGAGACTAAATGGACACAATCATGCAGTCCTGAGCCACTGCACCTATTATTTTTGACTTGCAGTACTGCAACTACCTTTTTCTGCAAAAGAGAAACCAGCCACTAGCCCCTCCACTCCTTCTTCCACAGATCTCTTGTACTCACCACTCCTTGTGTTTTCCTCTTGTTAGGAACACCCATCACATATTCTGCAAACGGGAGATCTAATTAGGCTGGAACAGTATAGCTGCAAGCCAGCATTGTTGTATGACATGCTGATAATGATCAAAATTTAGGAGCCCCCTTGCATGACACTATAGGAAAGTAAGCTTCCTAGGGTTTTGCAAGAGTGATAACTTAAGCAAATGCCTTATATCACATTAATATTATACAGTCATATTCTCACTCTCATTTTACAGGGCGGCAATGATTGGTCTATGAATCACAAAAATTAGCCCATTAGCTAAGTCACAATTCAAACTCCTAGAAAAAAATGTTCAATAAGATGTAAGCTGCCCAGAGACCTTCGGGTAGTGTGGGCGGCATATAAGTTAAATAAATAAATAAATAAATAAAGATTAGGTTTAGCAAAGTTGATCTTAAAGGTAAAGGTAAAGGTTCCCCTTGACAATTTTTTCCAGTCGTGTTCGACTCTAGGGGGCGGTGCTCATCTCTGTTTCCAAGCCATAGAGCCAGCGTTTTGTCCGAAGACAATCTTCCGTGGTCACATGGCCAGTGCGACTTAGACACGGAACGCTGTTACCTTCCCACCAAGGTGGTCCCTATTTATCTACTTGCATTTGCATGCTTTCGAACCGCTAGGTTGGCGGGAGCTGGGACAAGCGACGGGAGCTCACTCCGTCACGTGGATTCAATCTTACGACTGCTTGGTCTTCTGACCCTGCAGCACAGGCTTCTGCAGTTTAGCCCACAGCGCCACCACGTCCCTAAAGTTGATCTTACTAAATAGCAAAATGTGTGTGTTCTGTGCTGTCAACTCAGAACCAACTTATAGTGACCATAAGAGTGTTCTCAAAATAAGTGAGACATGGTTTTTACCAGTGCCGCTCCCCCAGCGAGTTTCCATGGCTGAGCTGGGATTCAAACCCTTTTTTCTCCAGAGCCCTCGCCTGTCACTCTATCTACTACACTACACTGGGAAATAAAGAAGACTGCTATTGTTGTTTAGTCGTTAAGTCGTGTCCTACTCTTTGTGACCCCATGGACCAGAGCATGCCAGGCCCTCCTGTCTTCCACTGCCTCTCGGAGTTGGGTCGAAGCCTGCTATAGTACAGTCTTCTATAGAGTCTATCAAGTCTATATAAGACTGTACTATAGCATAAACAAGAACCTAGGAAACTCTTATTATACAAAATCAGGCCATTGGTTTGCCAAAATCCTACTGTCCCTCCTAGCAGAAAATGACCACCAGCAAAGTAGCTCGTTTCCTTACCTGGCGATTCAGGATCCTCGTTAAACTCTCCCAAAGCCACTGAATACCCTGCATGGGAGGAATAATGGGAGAGACTTAATGAAGGATGTCCTTGGATGAAATAAGCTTGAGGGCCAGATTCTGCTGTACATCTGTCCACTTCATCCTGCCTGTGCTTCTCTACGTTCCTTTCTACAAAATCCCCATAGGTCACTTTCTCCCACTCCCACTGTGCTGATACAGTATGTTTCTGTACTTCAACCAATCCCTGTTGGTCGCACATCTAATGCAAGGCTGTATGTCATCTGTCCCCCACACTGACAACCTCCTAATTTCTTATGTAATCCCCATAATAAAACTGGTGCACCCATTCCTTGAGATGTCTGATTCAGCTACAGTGATGCATCCCTTACCATCCCTCTTGGATTACGGTAACATGCGCTACGTGGGGCTGCCTTTGAAGGTGGTTCAGAAAACCTTCAGCTGGTCCAAAATGCAGCAGTCAGACTGCTGACTGGGGCCAGTTAGAGAGAACATATAACGCCCCTGGTACAAGAACTGCACTGGCTACCAGTCCATTTCCAGGCCCAATTCAAAGTGCTGGCCATTACCTATACAGCCCTATACAGCCTGGTTCCAGGCTACCTGAAGGACCACCTCTCTCCATATAAGCCTTCTAGGTGCTTGAGATAGTCCAAGGAGGCCCTCCTCTTGATCCCATTGCCAGCGCAGGTCCAGTGGATGGAGATACGAGAGAGGCCTTCTCTGTCGCTGCTCCCAGGTCATGGAATGCCCTCCCTCCAGCCATCAGTTTGATCCCCCTCCCTTTTATCCTTCCTCTGACAGCGGATGACTCTGCTTTTCAGGTAGGCTTTTAGCAATCATGACTGAGTCCTTGAATGCCATTTTTTATTTAAGATCATTTTTACTGTTTTACATGTTTTTAAACATTTAAAGGTATTTTAATCTCTTTTCTAGTATGTGTGTTTTTTTAAAATGTATAGTTTACTGTGCTTTCAGCTGGGCCACCTTATCAGAAGAAAGGCAGCCTATAAATAAGACAATAAACAAACAACCGGAGGGCACCAAAGACCATCTCCCGAACTCATCTGAACTCTGCATGTGTGTGTCATCCTCCTCCTTCTGCCAATTTCCCCAAGGGTTTACATGAGGAAATGTCTGCCAACTAACCCCGATAGCTGTCGTAATTCCCGTCTATGTAATCACTCGTGAAATGGTGTTCGGTGATGCTCCACAACAAGCTAGGGCTGCGAGGAAAGCTGGCTTCGATGGCTGGTAAACTGACTGAATAGATCATACCTGGAAGAGAGACACGGTAGACATATCCATTCCTCACTGGCAGCATGGGTGGGAAGACACAGGAGAAGATGCCTCTGAGTTCTATTCCTCCCCCCACCTTCATCCCAACAGTAGGGTGGTTTCCAGCCTTGGGTCACCCAGGTATACCTGGACTGCAACTCCCAGAAGCCTTCCCCACTAGCTGTGCTGGCTGGAGTTTCTTGGAGTTGCAGTCCAAGAACAGGTTGGGAACCACTGCAATCGTGAAAGCCAACAACAAAGATGTGCAGTGTAGTGGTGAGAGTGATGAGCGGATACTTGGGAGATCCAGATTCAACTCCCCACAGAGCCACAACAATTGCCGAGTGACCTCAGACCAATTTTTCTCTGCTTTTCTCACGGTGTTCTTGCTCTGAGGACCAAGGGTGGAGAAACAGAACCATGCCTGGTTCCCTCAAGAAAATATATGATATAAAATACAATTCATCACAAAATAACTAAACTGACAATGAGCTGCCTCTGAAAGGTACCACAGTGTCTGCCTGTCTCAATTGGCATAATAGTAGAAAATGCAGGCTAGCAAACAAGGCAGTCCTGCAGCTAGAACTATTGAGTTGGAATGGCCTGAGACCTAGTTTGACATACTATCCACTACACCAAATAAAAGGTAGGTGAAGGACAATACAATACTTGTGAATATATTTTTGAAAGATTCCAGTGGGCACATTTCAATTTTTTAGGGAGGCCAGGGAAGGGCTTCCAGAGGAAGGGCTGTCACTGGAAGGGCTGCCCAGATGACCATCCTCTTGGAGTGTGTATGTAAAAATGTATGTATGTAAAAATATATGTATTTTTTAATTAAATAACTTGATTACAAAAATAACAAGTAGGAAGCTATTCTTGATTTTCAACTTAAATCTAAATTCCTGTAACGTAAGCCCATTATTACCTGTCCTGCACTCTAGGATGATTAAGAACAGATCCCGGCCCTTCTCCATATGACAATCTTTTAAGTATTTGAAAAATGCTATCCTATCTCCCCTCAGCCTTCTTTTCTCAAGGTTAAACATGCTCAGTTATTTCAGTCTTTCCTTATAGGGCTTGGTTTCCAGTCCCCTGATCATCCTTGTTACCCTTCTCTAAAATTGTTCCAGTTTGTCAGCATCCTTCTTTAAGTTCAGAACCTAACTACTGCCAAATAGAAGGGAACTAGTACTTCACAGTATTTGGAGACTATACCGGTAATTCTGTTAACGCAGCCTAAAACAGCACCTGTCTTTTTTGCAGCCACATTGTACTGTTGGCTACACTCTGCTTTTGTTTCCTCTGAAACCAAGAATTCAAATAGAACATGGTCAATGTATTCGCGAAGGCTTTCATGGCCGGGATCTAATGGTTGTTGTGGATTTTTCGGACTCTTTGGCCGTGTTCTGAAGGTTGTTCTTCCTAACGTTTCACCAGTCTCTGTGGCCGGCATCTTCAGAGGACAGCACTCTGTGCTCTGGTGTAGTTGGCTAGTTTTTCAAAGGTTTCACCTGTATGTTCTCCTTGATTGGGTAGTGGGTAGTAAACTGCAATTATCACGTTCCATTTGTTTTTTGCCCTAATTATATTAATCCAAATGCTCTCAATGGGACAAACAAACTCATCCTCCTGTATTTCTGTGTAGGATGTAATATTTCCCAGCAACTGGCACTCAGAGACATATTATTTCTGTTCATAGAGATTATTTAAAATATTTTAAGCCAACTTTCATGGTGCACTGCTCTCGTATAGCAGTCAACTAGCGTACAAAATACTGTAGATGAAAATGCAATTGTGATTGAACAGAGAAAGACAGAGTCATAGTAGCACAATACAGGGGCCACAGGAAGGAAATTTACAAATACAGAAAATGGTTGTTGTGGGTTTTTCGGGCTCTTTGGCCGTGTTCTGAAGGTTGTTTGCTGTCCTCTGAAGATGCCGGCTACAGAGACTAGCGAAACGTTAGGAAGAACAACCTTCAGAACACGGCCAAAGAGCCCGAAAAACCCACAACAACCATTAGATCCTAGCTGTGAAAGCCTTGCGAATACATTAAATACAGAAAACGCTGTGTATAACCATACAATCATTTGCTTTCTAAGTTCCCACTCATGTGTTTCCTTAACAATTGTTTTCTCACTACTTTCATTGCAAATGGATATATATCCTCTTTGGGGGAAAGTGATTGGAACAGCATAGTGTGTTCTGAACATGGTTGTGCTCTTGTGCCCACAGCTTACAAAGACAAATCAAAAATAAAGTGTGCTGTTCAAATACTGCCCCATAGTGCTTAAAGCACTCTCTGGGTGGTTTACAGTTCAATTGCACAGGTTGCACATTGCCCCCAGTGAGCTGGGTAGCAATTTCACTGACCATGGAAGAATTAAAGGCTGAGTCAACCTTGAGCCCTCTACGTGAGCCCACTGGGATCAAATTCAAGTCATGGGCAGAGTCTTGACTTCAGTACTGCACTTTAACCACTGTGAGATAAGGCTCCCTATATACAAGGGACTTACCTCCAAAATAATATCCACCAGGTGCCCCAACCAACAGTCTCCCGGTCTGTGGATGGAAGAGATGAGATGAAAGCAGACAACACTGCTGGAAAACCACATTCTCAGAAGCCACATTCTCTAGATCTCACATGAGCAGTTACTCCCACGAAGGGTCAGGAGAAGTGATATGCCAGTTTCACACTCAGTTCTCCAAAATTAGATAGTTAGGTAACTGTCTCTTTATCTGTACTGTGTCTGTGCATTCCCTCTGAATCAGAACTAGGAAATATCTTTTGGACTACACCTCTCAAAATCCATATGCCCCAAGTCATATTTGCTATTTGCCGTTCCCTCTCCTCCACAACAAAACTCACTTCAGAGATGACTGTGCTGAATCCAAGTTCACAGTAGCGCTTGTCATTCCCTGAATTAAAGAAAAAGAAACAAGAAAGCATCTTTATTAATTATTTGCATCTGGGGAGTTTTACTACATGTTAGCACAGTCTTACATAACATCTGTGCATCCTTGAAACTTTAATAATCCAATGTGCATACCTATTGGGTAGTAAATCAACGAGACTAACTTTAGTGGATATAGCAGAGCAAGCTAACCTATGGATCGTCTATGTAAGGGGTGGGAGAACCTCTAGCCCTGGATCCCAATCTGGCCCTTCTGGTGGGCCCACTGAATCAATGGTGAGTCAACTCCTCCATAAGTTCACATAGGTAAGAGTTCTCCTTGACATTTAGTCCAGTTGTGTCCAACTCTAGGGGGCGGTGCTCATCCCCGTCTCCAAGCCGTAGAGCCAGCGTTTGTCCATAGAAAGTTTCCATGGTCACGTGGACAGCGCAATAAGACACGGAACACTGTTACCTTGCCACTGAGGTGGTACCTATTTATCTACTCACATTTTTACATGCTTTCGAACTGATAGGTTCACAGGAGCTGGGACAAGCGACGGGAGCTCACTCCGTTGTGTGGATTCGATCTAACAACTGCTTGGTCTTCTGACCTTGCAGCCCAGAGGCTTCTGCTGTTTAACCTGCAGTGCCACCATGTCCCGGGTAGGTTCACATAGACCTATTCTAATTGTGACTGGCTAACTTATATGTATAAATGGAAATTGGAAAGATCATTGTGGCATCCACCCAGGTTATGAATATTCATATGCTATCTACATAGACCAATGGGACAGCTGGAGGGGCGGAGTCATGAGATATAAGAGACTCAACAGGAGGAGGGAGAGTTTCAGATAGGGAGTCAGTCAGGGAGTTTTGGGAGGGTGGTGGTTGAGAATGCGTGAAGGAGGATGTTTGTTAAGAGTTAACAACATTGCTTGAAGTATCTACATCTCTAACAATAAATAGTTTCTAATTGGTTCTTTTAAAATGACACATTGCCTGGACCTCTATTATTAATATTAAACAATGATGTAATCAACTGGCAGCAGCTGAAAGATACGTAGCGTGAGCTCTTAGTTTGGTGAAAGAAGCAGGGGCCACGTGGGGATTGTGACAATCATCTACAGTGGTGCCCCGCATAGCGACGTTAATCCATTCCGGATTAATCGTCGTTATGAGGAAACATCACTATACGGAATGGAAAAAGCCATAGGCTCCTAAACTCACCGTTAAGTGAAGTTCCTCCATAGCGCCGCCATTATCGCGCCCTCGGTAAGTGAGGGCAGGGTGTGAAAATGGTTGTGGTGGCCATTTTGTGCACGCGGTGGCCATTTTGGAACCGCCAATCAGCTGCTGAAAAAAACATCGCAATGCGAAGCTCAGTAAGCGAAACGCTTACCGATCATCGCAATGCGATGTTTTGACCATTAAAAAATCGCAATGCGATTGCATTAGCAATCTCAAAAAAGAGATCGCTATGCGGATTTGTCGTTAAACGGTGCACTCGTTAAGTGAGGCACCACTGTATATAGAAAACCACCTTACAGAGGAAGACTGCAACTGCCTCCATGGCTGCTAAGTCTGCCCACTGGGCACTGTTTACTGACAAATTCAAGACCACTGCCTTGCCTTTTTATGGTTCTTTGTCTTTAAAGACAGACTCTAGGAGGGGCAGCCTTCAAAAAAAGAAATAAGTACAAGCAGCCCTTCAGCTAAGGGATTGTCATAAGTAAAGGAGTGCCTATGGCCATCCCAGTAACAAGGATGCATGGAGGAGGTATTTTTCTAGGATTTCAGAACCTGATAAGGAGACCTGACTCCCCCCCCCCCGAATCCTGCAGAGATTGATATAGACCTCCCAAGCAAAGAACAAATTGTAGGTAGGATCTGTCAAAGCTGACATTAAAGGGGTACCCCAGAATGAAACCACACAACCAGTGATGAGCTTTTCCAAGCTCATTTGGGTATCTCATTATAAAATTTCCTTTTGTTGCTATAATTCCAGGCAATTCCAGAACTTGTTGATTCTGTACAAGTTCTATTAATGTACATAATTTCTAGGTTCCATATGAAAAACATAAAATCCCAAAAATATCAAAGACAGTGTAACCATTATGTGGGAAAACATATAGGCACATATACTTTAATCAAAAAGACATATAATTATGTAGAAAACTGTAGGCTTATTTAAATTACATTCTTGCAACTTGTAAGTATTGCAGGTGTTGAAATTTAGATTATATAGGCAAAATTTAAGCCATGTTTAAATCAAAAATAGGAAAGCATTAAAACACAGAAGCTCATAGCCTACAAAGGCAGAGAATATATCTCTATAGTATTTCATTTAAAAATAAAAATAAAAAAACAGTATAACTCCAAAAGCTTTAAAATCTTTCTCAAAAATACATGAAAAAAACATCAGGGTTCTTATAATAAGAAAGTACAAAATGAAAAGGATTATTTAGCTCTAAGCATGAAGTTAATACACAGAAACATATGTTTTCACTGAGCCTTAGCAAGTTAGAATCTATAGCTCTGTTATGTCCGTAATCTGGTGCAGAGTTGTTGTCTCTGTGCCTCTCTTCCTTTCTTCAGCTGGAAATGTTTCCAAATTCCCACTGGATGTGCATGTTTGTGCGTGTGAGGGGAGACAGCATAATTATGTAGCTTATCAATTTGTTGGTTTATTAAGATTTTTTAATTTTTTTTTTACTGCTGCTGCTGCTGCTGCTGCTAGTTCTATGCTAATGCTTGGGTTTCATCCAAAGGGAACAGGCAGTTTTCTGCAACCTGTTCCCACTGATGTCCAATTGCTGTCCCTATTTCTGATTTTTTTGGACAAATGTGCACAGGGAAACATCAACAGTTTTTTCCCGAGCAAGTTCAGAAGATGGCAGATTTGGGATGTCACAGAAAGACAGCAAATTGTGTTATGCAACTTGTGGTTTTGATATGATCACTAACCAGGATAGAGAGAGGGGCCTGCACAATATTCTGACTCATGAACCAAATAACTTGACTGGCTTTGGGTATTACGCACTTTGACTGGAGTAGGGTTAGGGTTATTTGCTATTCTTAACTTCATGTCTTGGGCTGGTTTTGCCAAAATGTAATTTCTTCAGTTTATTTCAGGCAAAGATTTTAAGTATGGTTTCTCTGTACCATTCATTTTCACCATTCTCCCTTCCTCACCACACACATACTATACTCACTATAATAGGCAAACTTGTAGAGAGAGTGCATTTTACTATCACGGCATGGTGCATACTCAGAGATGCTTTGCAGGCCTTTGGTAGCCAAGAAACAGCTGCCCACCGGTGTCTTTGTGGCTTGCTCATTATCATCAATGGCATTCCAGTGTTGCAAAGGAGCACAGGCCTGGAAGGGTGAAATAATGCGAGGAAAAGAACTGTATCACTGGGCAGAAGCAGGCAATATTACCACTTTGTGTTTAGAAAGCATTCAAACATTGTACCTCCACAGATGCATTCCTCAGAAACACACAATCAACATGCAAATGGAACTTGCTGTTTATTTCTCAGTGGCCAATCAGCAAATAAAAGTAAGTTAATCTGAAACCTGTGGAACTTGAAACCTCACTGGACAAAAGTAAACTCTACTTCTTAAAACAGCTTTGCTTCTAACTGCAAAGCTGCTGTCTCATCTGTTTTTGCCCATTAAGAACTGCATAACCTCTGGGAAATACAGCATATATAGAACGTGTGTTCTGTGTCGTCAAGTTGGAACTGACTTATAGGAACCCTAATAGGGCTTTCAAGGTAAGTGTCTGGAAGTTGAGTGATGGTAACTGGACTTCCTTCTTGTTAGGATGAAACATTTTGCTACTATCCAAGTAGCTTCTTCAGTCTGAGGAGAGCTGGTAGGAGACCCTTGATGTATTCTCCATGTTGGTTTCACTGCCCCCTGGTATCAATATGATCATTAGGTGGTCAGAGGACGGGGTGTGTGGGTGGGTGAAAATCCCACTTCTGCAGTTCTTCTCCACCCATTGTCATAGGTTGTGAACAGTCATTAACAGTGGTCTTTCTGGTGGGTGTGGTCCTGATCTTTCTGGGGATGGATGAAAGGGCAGCATAATAAAAAGGGAAACAGATTATATCTAAAGCCTCCATCCCTGTTGAGTGACAGATTTTCTATACGCACATGTATGGCCTCCCTGACCCCTTTCTCAAAGCACCTATCTTCTCAGTCCAAAATAAGTACATCTTGGTCATAAAATGAGTGTCCTTTGTCCTTCAGATGAAGGAACACTGCTGATTGTGGTCCCAAGTTGTTGCCCCTCCTGTGCTGGGTCATTCTCCTATATAGTGGCTGTTTGGCTTCTCCAGTGTAGAGTGCTGATTACTCCTCTTTGCATCGGAACACATTTACTATATTGCTCCTCTTGTGTTTTGGTGTCCGGTCTTTTGGGTGGACAAGTCTCTGCCTTAGTGTGTTTGTGGGTTTGAACTGCACGCGTATGTGGTGTTTACCAAAAATCCTTTTGAGCTTTTCAGATACACACGCCATGTAAGGAATGCCCAGGGTCTTCTATTGGCTCTGAGTCTCAGACTGTTCCATTGTCCTGTTGGGTCAGGACAATGCCTTGTTAAAGGCCCATTTTGGATATCCACAGGCCTTAAGGGCTGTCTTCAGATGCCTGTCTTCCTTCTTGGCTTCTGTGGAGGTGGGGATGTTTCTTGTTCTGTGGTTTAGCATCTTGATGACCCCTAGTTTGTGTTGCAATGAGTGATGAGAGTCATACCACATGTATTCATCAGTGTGTGTAGGTTTTCTGTACATTTCTATTCCTAAGCTGCCATTGGATACTATGATGACTGCACAGTCCAGGAAAGCCAGCCGGTTGTCTTTGATGTCTTCCCTGGTGAACTTGATGTTTGGGTCCACCACGTTTATGTGGTCTGTGAAGGCCTGTGCTTCCTGAATCTTGATCCTCACCCAGGTGTTGTCCACATACCTGAACCAATGGTTTGGAGTTGTCCCCTGGAAGGTGTTTAGTGCCTTCTTTTCAACTTCTTCCATATATGTGTTGGCAACAATGGGCAACTCATGGCACAGCCATGTTTCTGTCTGTAAAAATCACCTGGGTAGGTGAAGTAAGTGGTGCTCAGACGTTTCAACCTAATAAGAAAGAAGTCCAGTTGCCAGGACTGAACTTCCAGATAACCTCACCTGAATGAATGAGAATCTTCACAGATATATTTAAGGAGTGGTTTTACCAGTTCCACTCCCCCAGTCAGTTTCAATGGCTGAGCAAGGTCTCCAACCCTGTTCTCCAGAGTCCTGGTCTGTTACTCTATCCACTACACCACACCGAGAACCATATATAGAATGGGTATTGGGCTGGACTTGATGATCCATGGGGTCCCTTCCAGCTCTGCAGTTCCAAGATTATGATGATGATGATGATGATGATGATGATGATGATGATGATGATGATGATGATGATGATGATGATGATGATGGTGGTGGTGGTGGTGGTGGTGATGATGATGATGATGATGATGATGATGATGCATGGCTCTAAGGATGATGGGCTAAAATATTTACCATCCCTCACCGTTGGCTCACTGCTGGCCAGATCTGACACAAGCTGGAGCCCAACAGCTGAAGAATCATGCATAACTCTTCTCCAGTACAAATGATTGTACAAACCACTGACATCAGCAAAGCGATAGAAAAATAAATATTTTGAAGGTGAAAAAAATATATATAATATTCACAAATCTCTGAATGCTTGTATGCCAACGATCTAGTTTGGGAACATCCTACACACTCTCCCTTTTTTCTGGGGGGGGGAAGCTTGTTTTTAATGGGGACTCAAGACTTGATATCCAAAACTCGGGCTTGGACCCAAGGACTTGCCAACATCCCTGCTCATGCACTTGCTATCTGCTTTGGAAATCAGCTGTCTTTCATAGCAATTATTGTGGAGGTTTTGTGACCTCACATGCTGCTTTTGCCTGGGAGGGGCTTTTCTGGGCTGGGGTAACTGTCAATCACTAACAGCACTAACCAATCGTTCGTTTCCTGCCTTTGGATCCCACTGACAAAATGAAGTGCTCTTGTATTGCGTTCTTTTTTTGCCAAGGAAACGTGCTTTCTGGTTGGAAAGCAATGTAAAATAATGTTCCACAAGAGGGTTGTTTGTTTTGACATGCGTGTGTGTCCCTGATTTATTTCAGTTGATTCAGCATAGCTAAACACCTCTGTCACTGCAAACTGCTTCTTTGAATAATCAGCAGAGGTGGTGGGAGAGGTGGCAGAAGCAGCAACACCCATGGGAAGTGGGGAAGGAAGGACAGGCAGGTGCAGGGATCCTGAGAGGAAAGGGAGGACACAGCCTGCTCAGTGCAAGGTTGGAGGAACAAAGAGCTATCTTTGTGTGTGTGTGTGTGGGGGGGGAGATCAGAGTCACAGATCCTCATAGAGCCACATTATTTTTATGTAGGATCATGTTATCTGTTTACTGTAAGTAAATGAAACCTTTTATTCTTTCTCCTAATAATGTCTCAAAGTGAGTTACTGAGACTGCAAGTGCCAGTAAAAAGGAATGGATTAATTTGGGAAACTTGAGGCTGTTCTGCTCTGTGAATCCCTCCCTGCATTTCTGCTATGCAGCTGGAAGAATTTACCCAAAATTTAAAATTCTGAAACAATTATTTTAAAAAAATGGTGGGGAAATACCTTGAACCCTTTAAAGAATGATAGTCTGTGATGAATTTTGTTTTTGTTTTTAAGCAGATATATACTATAATTTAAAGCAGGCTTGTCCAACCCACGGCCCGAGGGCCGCATGCAGCCCAGGTCAGCTCTTAATGTGGCCCAGTACAATTTTTTATTTTTAAAGAAATTCCAAAGTTTCAAGTTACACTGCTGGTGCTTGTGGCCGGAATGTGGCCGGGGCACATCACAATGGTGTGGGGGGAGAGGGAAGGAAGGAAGGAGCAGGAGGGGAGGGGACGGGTGGCTGCGTGACTGCATTGCGCCATCCCCATCAATAGGTGGACCCCCTCCCAGCCCCATAAAGCTGCCGGAGTCGAAGCTGGCAGCCTCTGCTGTCTGAGATCACAGCTGCCGGTAAGCGCGCTTGGAGCGGGGCTGTGGAGGACGGCTAGGGCTGCCCCCCCCCATGTGGCCCAAACCAAATGTATGTGCGGCCAAAACCAAATTTTCATCTTCTAATACGGCCCAGGGAAGGTGAAAGGTTGGAGAGCCCTGATTTAAAGCTTCTGATCTGACCCCTTCTCGGCAAAAGCTGATCTCACTACTGATCTGCTTTGGAAATCCACTGTTTCAACTCTTCATAAACCTGCGAGAAAACCCTATAAAGGATGATATTCCTTTTTGGGTTTCTGTTAATTTCTTTATGGAATAACGCCAACACTGAAAACAAGAAGCACTTGCACCTAAGCTCTGCCACGGTGTAATGCAGTGCACTGCAGAATACAGCACAGCACCTATGGGTCTTTTAAAAGACATTTAAAAACTGGAAAGCCGTGGTTTGCTGCCAGTCTTTGTTATTGTTAGCATCTATTTAAGCCTTGCATCAACTGAAAATACCAGTATAATGTGCACAATTGAGCACCTATAGAGAAACAAATGCTCTGTTTGGATGCATCCTAGAGCTCTCTCTTCACAAAACCAAGACTCTTATGTCCTTAAATCACTTAGTCCACGGGTGGTTGCTTCTCTTTTGAAATCATCATGGTACAGCGGACCCTCGACTTACAGATGGCTTGACTTACAGACTTTTCGAGTTACAGACTTCTCTGGCCTCAAAATTTAGATTCGACTTGCAACCGGCGAATCGACTTACAGATCAGAGAAAAACTCAAAATGGAACAAAAATAGAATAAAAACTGCCAGTTATGGGATTAATCGGTTTTCAATGCATTGTAGGTCAATGGAGATTCGACTTACAGACTTTTCGACTTGCAGCCACCGTTCCAATACGGATTAATTCCGTAAGTAGAGGGTCCACTGTAGTTTAACACCACTTGTTACATTTTACAGTGTAAATTTTAAAACTTGCTTTTACCGTTTATTGATAAGCCTGAGCATTAAAATGTTTCGGAAATCAAAATATCAAAACACAGAATTTTAGTCTTAGGTTCTCAAAACATCAGACCAAATGTGCCATTTGCCTCAAACGTTATCTCCTCTTCCACCTTTGGAGCCTTAACTTTCAGGTACCCACCACAATATTGTCTTTCCAGGTGCTCACAGATGCTCCAAACCACTGTTTGGACTTGAAGTTCTTCAGAGTAATGTGGCCACGTTGTTTGATCTCATCACCTGGCCAGGAGTGGTAAGACAAGCAGAATAAAATAAGAAAACAGAAACTCATCCCCCTCTCCTAATGCACCCCCTTCATCTGTGGGCTATACTTCAGTAGTTTGCTTTCAGTTGTATAGATACAGACAGGATGCTATTCCTGTATTCCTTCTCCCAATTACCCATCACGTTTTCGCCACTGCACATTTCTTCCAGTCGAGCTCTGACATACAGTCCACCCACCATCTTTAGAACACTTCTCTAGTGTTTCTGGCCTAGTCAAAATCAAACACCATTTGGTTACTGTATTCTGTTTGCAGACATCTCAACTTTGAATATGAGTCTCTGGAGGAACACCAGGTCATCATTTCCTAATTGCAAAGCTACCCCTCTAGCCTGTTTTTGCCCCTAGATATTGAAAAAGAGCCACTGAGGCTGACAGTAAGAGAGTGGCCTTAGCTGCCAGGGCTTAAGGCTTAGTATGTGTACAAAAAACAGCAACACAGGAATCACTCACCTTTGGCATCAAACACAATGGGGGTACAGCTACTGCCCCTGGCTGTCCAGGGGCACAAATAGACAGCGCCTGCCTCCATCACGCCAGGTTGTGAGGTGTTTGCCCGAGGAGCCCCCACAACCACATGCATGCTAGGGAGAAAGAACAGTAAGAACTGAGTCACTGACTACCCCCATCTCATTTTGTTGGCTGTAAGAGGCCCCAATATGGATGTGTGTCTGTTTTGGGCAAGGTGGGAAGGAGAGGGAGAATATCTGCCAGTTTAATACCAAGACAGTTCTGTAACTCCTTAACGCATTTTCCTGAAGAAAGAGAATGGGCTCTTCATTTAACATACAGTATCCCTGTCAGCATCTGTTACACCTAGAACAGATGTTTGACTCAAAACATGCAATCAGAATGCAACGTGCTATTATTTGTCTAAACTGCAGTTCAATATATTTAAAGTTAGCTACAGTCTGACATATAATTTTGAGTTTTCCTGCTTCAGAACATCTCCCAACTCTGTCAGAAGCCGCTGACATGCTGTAGTGGTATACTGGACCCAAGGATCACAGTGACCTTTGGTTTAGCAAACATGACAATATCAAAAGCCACCTCCTTTAGGCTTCTGCCTTTTGACTAAGTTTAACTGCAATCCTCACAACAGTTGGAGCTGCAGGAGGAATCATGAGATGGATTTCTCAGCAACTACATACTCTTCCAACTGTCACTGGAAGGACAGATCCTGAAGCTGAGTCTCCAATACTTTGGCCATCTCATGAGAAGAGAAGACTCCCTGGAAAAGACCCTGATGTTGGGAAAATGTGAAGGCAAGAGGAGAAGGGGATGTCAGAGGATGAGATGGTTGGACAGTGTCATCAAAGCCACCAACATGAATTTGACCAAACTCCAGGTGGCAGTGGAAGACAGGAGGGCCTGGCATGCTCTGGTCCATGGGGTCACGAAGAGTCGGACAGGACTTAACTAAACAACAACAACATGCTCTTATGATTTATCCTTGTTGCAATGGTAGATTGATCCAATTATGCCTAGAAAGTTTCATGGTTTTCTGGGGATTCGCACCCAGGTCTCCCAAGTCCTAGCCCACACACAATGCTGGCTTTCGTTCTTCATCCTTTCTAGGAATATATGCTGGTGTTGCATCATCTGCATCCGAAATGGTCTTACCTGCTTTTACTATCTTGGTAGAAATCCAAGGCAAAGCCAAAATAACTTCCATCAGCCCCAGTGTACACCGTGGGAGCATCTGCGTGTAAGTTGAAGTTCCATACTTCATGTGGGAGGTGCAGGAACTCCAGCACAAAAACCCAACAAGGGGCAAGCAAACCTAAGCAGCCTTCGTGCCCAGCCATCCTCTTCTGACACTTTCTTCCAGGACCTCTTCTCCTAACATATGCTCATCATGCTGATAATTTCTTCATTAACATCAGCTCTTCTACACCCACAGTAACCACAGTTGTGACACACTTCCTTGAGTTCCTCCCACCAAGCTAATTTCAGCTGAAAAAAAGTAATTTATCAGAAGTCACACATGAATTTCCTTTCAGGAACTCCTAGTTTATCAGAAGTCCTGCAGGAGTTGCCCATCAGCAGCCGCATGTCCCAGAGATATAGTTGTGATAAACTTGAATAATGGAAATGTCTAGCATTGCGACTGGACAGGATAAAGAATTTTTGCCAAGGCAATATGATTCAGGAGGCCTCCCATTTCACCCCACTGCCATTTCACCTACTAGTATGAATACATGAAAGCTGTGATCTATTAGGCACACAAAGATTTCTGCACACATCAGAATGGACCTTAAAGATTATGACTTTAAGGTCCTTTCCAAACTTGGAAGAGTCTATGATTCTGCCCACAGGGATCTTTGGTGCAATCAACAAGCACAGATAACTAAATGCAACCAAAAATAGGCAGCCCTCTCTCTAAAAGACGCTGTGCCTGTTATCAAATATTCCGTGGTTGGCCGCAGTCATACAACAGTACTACCGTATAGTAAAACATGTTGCTGGTTCTCAAGGGTCTTTTCTGCTTTAATATTACAGTCAGGAGTAGGGAGTCTTTAGCTCTTGAGATGCTTTGGGCTATACTATCATCCCATCCTGAAAACACTTGATCTTGTTATCTGGAAGCGGAGTCATGGCAGCTGGACTTCTTTCTTGTTAGGTAGAAATGTTTCACAAATCATCCAAGTAGCTTCTTCAGTCTGAAGACTCTGCTACTGCTTCAGATGCCATTTCTCCTAGTGGCCGTCCTTTCCCCCCAATTTCTGGGGGGTCCCAAACCAAGGGGTTTCAGTCAGTTTCAGGAGCTTTCCTGAAACCTGACTAGTCTCACCGTGATGAAGCCCCACCTCTTTTTTTTTTTTGGATCTTAAGGCCTGCCTAGTTTCTTGTTAGGACCTTAACTGAACACTGCATTGTGAGTACATTTTGACACACATAAACTTAACGTTACCTCCCTCACCCCATCTTTAACTTCACTTTTAATAGAAACAATATGTTTTCCTGATACAATAGTTACATATACTAAAGTCTGATTTGCATACAATTGCATAAACTAATTTATACAGAAAAAATAAAAATAAATCCTTTTAAAAATTTACATAGAATTTATGCTACATCTCAATTGAGTGGGGAAAATTGTGAGCTAGTGACTTGTGTGCCTGGGGATAAGCGAATTCAGGGTCCTAGTCTCCCTCCTAATTCTTTATCCTACGTGACTACCGTACGTGCATTTTCCCCCATTCTGTGCAAAAATAATCATATAATTATTTCAACATTGAAGAAAATAATATCTTTGTAAAAGACAATACATGGCCCTTTATGTCCTGGAATTTTTTTTTGCCTGCACTGTAATTCTGATACATATACTAGAACAGGGGTTTAAAACTCAATTTACCTGGGGGCCGCTGGAGGCAGAGTCTGGGTGAGGCTGGGCTGCATCAGATTTTCTGCCAAGTGGAGCAAGAGCCTGAGGAAGCTGTCCAGGAGTTTCCTTAGCCAACAGACAGGTGGGCCGGCTGGCAGGCTGCAGTTCTGGATGAAGGGTGCAAGAGGTGCTGTCTTGGGAGAGAGCTGGCGAGCGAGGCAAGGCTTTTTTTTTAACTCTTGACAGCAGAGGATGTGTGGGTGCTTTGGGGGGGGCAGGCAAGGCGAGGGCCACAAACTATCATCTGGGGGGCCGCAAATAGCCCCCGGGCCGCATATTTGAGACCCCTGTACTAGAAGATTATCTCTCACTCAGGTTTTTTTTTAAAGCAAGCTTTGTCCATATAGAGTAATTCCATTAATTATCTTTGCAGTTAGAAAGGGCTAAACTTTGGACTTGGAAAAGATGCATGTTTAATTCTGATCAATGCCAAATCACCACCCCACCCCACCCCCATGATATTAGTAGGGAACTCCAACATACAAACAGCCAGGGCATTGTAATTTAGTAAGTGAATAATATATGAGACTATTTCCAGCTCTCTTTCAGTTATCTCTGAATGGTCTGGGGTGATAAAATCTTCAAAAGGTATCACCTTCTTGGAACTGATGTTTTCAGGCTTTGAGAAATACGGTTGCACACAGTTAACAAACAGACAATCAGTATTAAACACTAGCAACACTCTTATTCTTTTATGAGAAACAGGTAATACTCAAAGAGTGTGCAGTCTCTCTGCTTTTGCTTCAGTGACCTCTCCACTTGAAATTCTTTCTGCAACTTCTTCTTGTAATGGAACAAAGCTCCATAGGTATTGCCTTGCAGACCCTAAACCCTGGAAATAAAATTCAATGGATTCCAAACAAACTTACTTTCAAAAACAAGACTGATTACCAGTGCTGAATGTAAATTAGAAACTCCCTTCAGCCTTAAATGTAGCTATATATCAACCCTAAACTCTCTAGCTGGCCTTAAGTGAACCATTTAGCTCCAATCTATGTATTTTTTTTTATTATATGGAACATATGGAACCAATATTTAATTCATATTAAATATAAACATTGGTATGCATTGTATTTTTGTTTTGCCCTATAAATAGGACATTCTTAACCTGGAGTGGCAACATGTTGCCCTGTATGTATAGTTCACTCAAGTATGTTTATGTGGCCCCCAACCCTCTCCCATCCCCATCTTCTGCTGGGAATTCTGTTTGAAGTGGATTCTGATCCTTAAAGGCCTTCAGAAATAATTTACATTCTAAATAGGTCACTTCCCTCCCTGCACCATTCAACACTCAAAAATACTATTTTTAAAAAAACTGGAAGTGACTTTCAGCCATTTCATTTCTTTTCATTTTGGACATTTCTGGCACTTTAGTTCAGCACCTGGGAAGCAGAAAAATAGCCCCGGAATCCACAAAAAATACTCACCCTGCTCTAACCACTGTGTCATGCAGGTTTTCTAGCTTATCCATAGGGTATTATTTTCAGCTTTGTTGAGGTGTATGAAGTATTGTTTCAAATAGTCCAAAGTACAACATATACTCACGTTTTTTGAAAAGCAGCATAATAATAATTATTATTATAACCTGGATCCACGGCTGGTGGTTAACTACCAACCAGTGGCGAACCTCCCTTATTTGGGCAAAGTGTTGGAGCAGGTTGTAGCCAGGCAACTTCAGGTGCTGCTGGATGAAATGGACTTTCTGGATCCATTTCAATTGGGTTTCAGGCCAGGTTTTGGTACAGAGACTGCCTTGGTCGCCCTGTACCTTTGTCGGGAGAGAGACGGGGGAGTGCGACCCTGTTGATGCTCCCGGACGTCTCAGCGGCTTTCGACACCATTGACCATGGTGTCTTTCTGGAGAGGCTGGCTGGATTGGGAGTTGGGGGGGCACCGCTTTACGGTGGTTCTGCTCCTTCCTGGCTGACCGTGTCCAGAGGGTGGTGCTGGGGGACAGTTGCTCTGCCCCATGGCATTTATGTCATGGGGTTCCTTAGGGGTCGATACTGTCCCCCATGCTGTTTAACATCTACATGAAACTGCTGGAAGAGGTCATCAGGAGGTTTGGGCTGAGGAGTCAGCAATATGCTGACAACACTCAGCTCTACCTCTCGTTTTTCCACCAATCCAGGTGAGGCGGTTTCTGTGCTGAACTCTTGTCTGGACCTGATAATGGAGTGGATGTGGGTTAATAAACTGAAACTCAATCCAGACAAGACAGAAATGCTGTTAGTGGGTGCTTTGGACCTGATAATGGAGTGAATGTGGGTTAATAAATTGAAACTCAATCCAGACAAGACAGAAATGCTGTTAGTGGGTGCTTTGCCAGACAGGCTGGAGGGCCATTTCCCTGCCCTGAATGGGGTTACACTCCCCCTAAGGGACAGAGTATGCAGCCTGGGGGTGCTCCTAGACCCTGTCTAACTCTGGAAGCCCCAGGTGGATTCGGTGGCCAGGGGCGCCTTCAGCTGTGGAAATTATACCAGCTATGGCCCTACCTGGATGAGTACAGTCTCATGACAGTTACACATGCACTGGTAACATCTTGTATAGATTACTGCAATGTACTCTATGTAGGGCTGCCTTTGAAGATGGTCCGGCAACTGCAACTGGTTCAGAATCCAGCTGCGCGGCTGGTGAGTGGTGGGGTCGCTAGGGGACACATCAAGCCAATTCTGTTTAAATTACATTGGCTCCCAGTTGCTGCCTGGGCCCAATTCAAAGTGCTTGTTTTGACATATAAAGCCCTAAACGGCTTGGGCCCTGGATACCTGGAGGACTGCCTCTTTCCATATGAACCTACCCAGCCCTTTTGAAAGAGCTGCCCCTCAAGGAGGTAAGAGGGGTGGCTTGTAGATAAAGGGCCTTTTTGGCAGCTGCCCCCAGACTATGGAACGCCCTCCTAATTGAGATTCGTCTGATGCCGATGACATTTCAGTGCCAGGTCAAAACCTTCCTATTCCAGAAGGCTATTAATTTAAATAATATCAACTGGGGGTCCTAATGGCAATTTTTAGAGTATATAATTCAATTGTATTTTAATTGTTTTCTTTTTGACTGTATTTTAATTGTTGTAAGCCTCCAGAGACCTTTGGGTAGTGCGGGCACCATATAAGTTAAACAGACAAACAAACAAACAAATAAAATATTGACTAAAATCCAGTAGTAAATCACAAATAAGATTAGGCCCATTGAACCAGTGGAACTTACTGAGGATTTGACTCACCAGTTAATTCAACGAGCTTATTCTACTTGTAACTTATAATAGGATTTCAGTCATTAAGTACTACAATATTAATAACTTGATGTTTTTAAAATAAAAATGTATCTGGGAAACCTCTGGTTCCTGCTACAGGTGGGAACGTATTTTGTGTATCTAAAACTAAAACATACAACAAAGAAATCAAGTCTCAAAATGGTATGGTAACAAAATAAATGGCTGAAAAATTATTCCGCATACTCTTGCAGCTTTTAGTTCACACACAGCGGTATAGTCTTCATACGAGCCATGGGCAATTCTTTAATGCAGTTTTCAAACAGCAGGGCTCTCTCACTTTGCCTTATGAACAAGAGCCCATATGAAGATACAAAGAGCCTAGAGATAAGGCTGAGGCCATGTTTTTCATACCGCAGCACCTTCCCTAAACATAACTCCATTTATCCCCCACCAAAGTACTGAGTTGAATAGGCTAACATGAAAGGCTGGGTGAAATCTCACTTCCACCAGAGTAATAATAATAATAATAATAATAAACAAATCCTGCCTCAAATGGGCCTCTTATCAGCATAACACAGTTGCTTCTTCCTTGGGCACAGCGGAAACCAGCGGGGGCTTTATCAGAAAGCATAGGCAAAGCAAGAGTGGGAAAGGGGGACTGCTGGAAGGAATGGAAGCTGGCGACTTGGCATGGCAGAGTCACTTCTTCAACTCATTTTCACTTTAACCCACTTGTGTTGCCTCAGTCAGCCTGGGATCGGCTGGTTTCTTAACATGTAACTCTCCCTCATGTATGCGCTTCTGGGATTAACAGCCATCATGACAACCATCACTTATTTCTCTTTTATAATATCAAACCCACATTTGGAATTTTTCCATGCTCAATTTAAAGCACTGGTATTGACTTTTGAACTCCTTCACAACTCCGGAGTACAACACCATACTATAGCATTGTCTGCTAATGTTGCCTGTCAACACACCAATCTGCTTTCTCACTGACTGAAGTAGTCTTTATGACCTCTTCCAGGTCTAGACCTAACAGTAACAATGAGGCTGTTGCCTTGAATGGCAGATACTGTGCAGTTACACTGGCAAGCCCTCCCCTCCCATTTTCCCATAGCCACTCAAATCAGTTCTATCCTCCTTAACCAGTGCCCATAGAATTTGGAGGGAAGCACTGCCATCTTCACCTCAGGCACCTAATGAATACACGGCAAGTGACAGTGAGGGAAAAGAGCTTCTTCTTGACAGGGTAGAATATTCTCCCTGGCGAAGCTATCAACCTCTGTTCAGGGAGAAAGCCAGTACATAAATCAAATAAATAAGCAAGTAGGCTGGTATGGTATCTATTCTGATTGTATTCTGGTGACATGGAAAATACTCCCCCCCCCGAAACATGTTTGATGTTTTATTATTTCATAAATTATCGCTGATCATTTTTAGTATAATTTTTTTTGGAATTTGTATTAACTGTGGTTAATGTATAAATAAATGGGGTTATGAAGACAGACTGTGTAAATAACTATTAGGACATTGTTCACAATGAGTAATGGTGTGGGAGCATGGATTTGTATTGTTTCTTAATTCATGTCTTGCTCTCATTACTATTTCCGCTGGCATGTACACAACCACTTTAATGTCAAAGATTGAGGTAAATCATTTCATGCACAAGAATCATGAGAATGCATGAGAACAAAGTTCTAGAATCTCAACCATGTGAATTTTCTGTTTTTTTCAAGAAGCTAATTGTCTATTTGAAAGAAGGAATGGAATTGTATCAAAATCTGTGATGAGATGAAGACAGGAGAGGATAGGTTTCCCAACATAATAAATAGTATAAGAGCAGGAATGATGAAAAAGAATAAAAGGCACAGGAGACTTAGATAAAATAAACAAACAGGAGCTATGAAAAGGAAGGCAGATGTGAAGCATGGTAATAAAAGGACTAGCAACTTGAATCTTGCTTGTATGAAAGCAAGTACACACACACATACACATTCCCCCAAATTACTAGTTTATTAGAAAGTTTATTTTCTTCATTTTTACAGCATGTATATATATTTATATATATACTTTTATGTGACAAAGTTAAATATAGCCTGCTGATACTGAAGTAATAGTGTGTTCTCTTTGTTGTAAGCACTCTTGTGGAAGTCCAGTCTCCTCTTGTGCCCTCACTGGGGTGCTGTATCTTCTTCAGTTTGAATCTCAAGGAAATGAAGCACTGAGAAATTAATACTGTTACTTGTTGAATATCTACAGCAACTAGAACCGTCCCTTTGTCAGAGCAGCATTTTCCAGAGCTAGTCTCTTTCTAGAAAAATGCAAGGAAGCTTGGAGCAGTCTATGGCCTGGGAACCTCGGGACAGGAGGCAAAAGTGATTATTTTCACAATTTTGGGAGTGGAAACCGTATTCTCAGGACACAACCTGGCAACGCCCCTCTAGTACAGACACAGTTGGATTGCAAACAGCCATCATTCTGCAGGAAACCAGCCTACCTCTATATTCTTCATCCCACCAAAACAGAGATTTTAAGATTAACTGGAAGGATGCCTGTCCTTTTTTCAAATGCCCCACGGAGTGACAAAAGGGCGATTCATTTTCTTTCGAAATAGACATCATCTACATGAAGAGAACAGTTGTGAGGAAAGGGCAACCCATCAGGCTAGAAGAAAATCCCAAGAAAGAACAGGATTAAAAACAAAAACAAACCACTCAAACTTCTCCAAAACATAAAAAGCACACATACCTGAAAATAAAAAGGTGTGAAAGAAAAACATGTACACACCTAGCTAGGAACTGTGAATCCCAAGGGAAACTGCAAGGCTTTCCAGTGATCCTGCCTTTCCTACTGCCTGAAAATCAACTTCCCCCTCCACTAAACCAACTGAGTCCTCAAACGAGTAACATGTTTAACACCTGCAGTAAACATCTCGACTGCCATGCTAGCTCCCTTTTCTCAGAAATTACAAGAGATGTCATTACACAGGATGGAGTTCATCAGCTGTAATATAAAAAGGTTCAAGACCACTGCTCCTTGCTTATTCTAAATATTGTCACATTTTCTTCTGTAAAATGAAAAGTCTCTCTCTTTTTTTCACTTTAGTTATGGTACATAAAAATTTCACCAAAAAAAGAGCTCAAAATATACATGCTTGAAATAATCTTGTGCTCTAGCCACAACTAGAAGCTTTGAAACTTTGATGTGAGTTTCTTTCCAACTACATCAAAATGTATAGATAACCAAAGCCACCTGAACGAGCACCACTCAAAGAACAGGCTGTAGAAAGTGTTATTGCGGTATACTACCAATATGGAACATTTGTCAGAGAAGCTACAAAAAGCAGCATTGTACATGTACAGAGTTCAGTGCAATTTTTTAAAACTTACTTTTCCTTCGGAAATAAAAATCATAAGTTAAGAAGGAACCATCAAATATTACAGAGGAAAGAGTACAAGTCACAGAGTCATGTTCAGGATGTTCACAGGACTCCAGGACAATGTATTGCTTCAACAATTGATAAAAGGGATTGCCCTTTATTCTTTCAGTAGCATTGGGAAGAGCAGCCCAGCCAAGCTTTGCCTGATGATGGAAACTGGCCACTGCTTCCTGCCTGTGATGGCCAGCAATCTGTTGAATGGTGTTTCTTGAATGGAAACCAGAAGGGAAGGGGGGCAACAGAAGGATATACCAAAGGACTGACCAGCTCTTAGCTTTTTTTGTTCCATATAAGATCTATGCTGGACTCAAATCACTAATTTCATACTTTACAATGAACACAGATACTGAAGGCAAAATAATTCAGATTATTACTCACTTCAGTCTTCAGAGTGGAAATAAAAACATAAAAACATGAGCATCAGAAATTAAAAAGAGGGCACCCCCCCCATAGATGTGAACAAGCTGTCTCCCTGGATGAATGGGCCCTTGACAATCCTCACAAGCAGACCTCCAGTGACAACGCCTTCCCCTTTTCCAGACTGCTAGTCCTCCCCCTTCTTTGGCTGTTCTCTGGTTGTGTCAGCTGTGGCCTGTCAGACAGCAAGACAGACTGATACACATGCACAGACAGATACGCTCTGTCTTCTCTCTCTCTCTCTCCCTCCCCACCCCTAACAGAGGCTGCCTCTCTCACTTCTTCATGTGCCATGACTGGGGGGATGCTGCAAATCCTGGCCTGAGAAAATGGGATGCAAAAGAGGGTGGAGGTGTAATGCTGTTGCAGCAGCAGTGGCTGGTCGGGGTGCTAGAAGGGTTGGGTAGAGGGCAGCATGGGGGACAGGGTGAAAAGTGAAGGGTCCCGGATGGATGGCAGAGGCAGGAATAATATGGATGGGGTGGCTAGCCAGGAAAGTGGCAGGATGCCCTGGGATGATGGAGTGGGTTAAGTGGGACAAGGAGATGGGAGTCAAGTGTGGCTGGGGGATGTGATGTACTTGAGCAAGTGGTTGGGGATGAGGGTGAGGGTGGATTCCAATGGCAGCGGCAGCGGCTGCAGCATGGTGCTGTAGGATGGCATGCTGCACAGTGGTAATGGAGGTGGCTGCAGCAGCTGCAGGCTGCTGGATGTGGATGGGCTGCAGAGCAGGGGCTGCAGCTGGAGCCAGGGCTGCAGAGGCAGGAAATGCCTTGACTTGCTTGGCCAGGAGCTGCTGCTGAATGTGCTGTTGAGCTGCCTGCTGAAGCTTGCTGTATTTCTCCATCTCCTCTGGAGTGAAAGTGATGGGCTGACTCTCTAGTGGTGCCAGGGAAGAGTCCTCAGTACCCTCAGGCTCCCCACTGATGCTGGGTTCCCCACTCTGTGGGACATAGCCAGGGAAGTGCTCAACGTCTGGCACCAGGGGCACCATCCTGCCTTCCAGGGAAACTGGTGGATTCCCACTGTCAAGAGATTCTAAAGTTTCTTCACTGGGATCAGGTAGGAAGCTCTGTGTTACAACAAGATCACCTGATCCATAGTGTTCTGGGAGCGCTGGTGGCTCAAGAGGAACAGCAGTCATCTCTGGGGTTGCATCCTCCTGTTTTGGTTCACTTGGGAGGGTGTCCTCTGTTCCTGTCACCAAGGTCTCTTCTGCTTGAGGCTGACTCTCTGTGGCTGTCTCCCCGCCATCCTGTGTTGCTTCATCCTGCTCTGACAGCTCCAGCTCCTCACCTCTTTCTAATCCAGACTCTTCAGACTGCTTTATGCTGGGTTTTCGGACTGTGGGAAGCTTTCCGATTAATGGAAGGACAGGCTTGTTGCCCAATGAAGGAGGGAGCTTAGGGCCAAAATAGCCCTGTGGTGGATCCTTCAGCTTTATCCCAACTTTGTGAGGCCCTGCAGGGGAGTCTTCTGTGCTGCTGGGCTTTTTCTCTACCTTCCTGGACTGAATTTTTTCCAAGAGGAGCTTGGCTGTGGCAGAGTTCTTCTCCTCAGAATTACAGTTGCTCCCCATGCCGGAGCTGCCAGTACTTTGGGAGAGATTGCTGGTCCCTGTCCCCTCATCTCCTCTTGCTTCCTCCTTTCTCACAGGTCCTTCACCTTGTCTGGCTCTGAAGTAGTGAGGAGACTGTGAGCGATAGATTTTGGAACGGATGAAGTCACGCCGTCCAGATCTTCTCTCTCCAGGGCTTTCATGACCTCGGGATCCCTTCCTTGACAGAGACCTCTGAGAAAGACTTCTTGTGCTCCTGCTGCGCTCTCTGCTGTAGCTCCGGCTACGTTTCCAGCTGTGCCCTGTTCGGCTACGGCTCCTCCGCTTACTCCGGCTGTGGCTACAGCTACGGCTGCGTGTCCTGCCTCGACTTCTCGTCCTTGACCTTCCTCTGGTGTGAGTTCGACTCCGGCTTCGGCTCTGGGACCTGCTCCTGCTCAGGCTGTAGTCATCTTCAGAAGAAGAGTACTTGCGCCGTTTTGACCTGCGCTTGGAACTTGCATAGTCTGAATCATCCTCTGAGTCATGAGAGCGCTTGGTACGACTCCGTGATCGGTCACTGTAGTCACTATAACTGTCTTCTGAGTAGCTTCGCTGCCGGCTGTACCTGCTGTTGTCTGAGGAGGCATACGAACTTGTTGAGTACGACCTCTGAGATGATCTTCGAGAAGAATGCCTACGTCCTGATCGAGAGCGACTTCGTGAACAGTCACTGCCAGAGTCATAATCATCACTGTACTGAGATTTTGACTTCTGCCGGAAGTGCTTGTGGCAGGAGTCTTCATCACTCTCATAGCCACCACTGCTCTGTCGGCCTCTATGGCTGGGGTGAACAGAAGCTGATGTGGAAGACCGTCTCTTAGTGGCAGATGATGTTGGCTGCAGTTCTCCCTTTGTTTTTTTGCTGTTGTGATCTTGGGAGGAGGTGCCGCTCTCCTCCTTCTTGCTGCCACTGTCTTCCGTAGACAGAGATTTCCGCTGGGAGTCTTGGGAATACCACTTTCTTTTCTTGGAAAAACCAGAATCTTCAGTCCCTTGTGCTCGCTCACCTTCACTAGGGAAGGAAGGCTTGCTCTTTTTGTGTTTGTGTTTTTTCCGTTTCTTGGATTTATCTTCTGCAAGGTCACCCTCTCTGTTTTTCTCCTCTGTCTCTCCTTTACGCCGGCGTTTATGCTTGGTGGACTTCTTGTGCTTCTTCTTCTTTTTGTGTTTGTGGGATTTCCCCATTTTGCGGCTGACCTGACTGCCTTTACTGCCTTCTTCTGGACCTTCCCCCTTGGCAACACTCACAGGGTTGGATTCCTGCTTGCTGCATGCTGGGACAGACTTGTTTTCTGATGTTGAGGTGGAGTTGCCAGCTAGGTCCACCTCTTTGCTCTTGCTTGCACTGCTATCGTCAGTGGAGGTTTTCTCCTTTGAAATGCTGGTTGCCAATTTCTGTTTCTCTGCCCCTTTTGCTTTTGCATCTTTGTTACGAGAAAGTTTGAAGTCAAAATACAAGGGATTGCAGCTGTATGATACAGATGGCTCTGCTTTGGTGAAGAACAGCAGTTCTGAAGGCCACTGAAGGGTAGTGCTTTCATCCTTACTCAACACTGGGAAAAAGGGCCCTGTTAAATGCTTAGGCCCATCTGCAGTTTCTTTACTGGTTGATGGTGGCTGGGAAATCTCTTTAGTGACATCTGGCTCTACAGCATCACTTCCCTTGAGCTGTTTCGCCTCCTGTTTGTCCACTTCTTCTGGGGGGCCTTTGTCTTCTGTTTTGTTGCTTTTGCTAGCAGGACCCTGTTCTTTCTGCTGAGGAACAGATTCTGCCACTGCCACCTTTTCACCATTTTTGGTCACTTTGGGCTTGGGGGAATTGCTCCGTTTCCTTTCATGGGCTGCTTTTTTGTTCATAGCTTCTGCTTCTACCTGGTCTGTGGCCTTCATGAATAGCAGGAATTGGAAATTGGGTTTCACCTTGCAGTGGGCAGGTGGAATATAGTGGTAATATTCTGGTTCTAGTGCCACTGGACCATCATCTCGTTTCATCTTTTTCAGTTTTGACAGTGTGGTGTTTAGATTCCCCCCCTCCTTTTCATGTTGTTCTTCATCATCTCCTTTACTCTCAGGGCTGTTTGTACCTTCTGTCTCTCCAATCTTTCCCAAAGCTCCAGATTCTGAGTGGGCTCTCTCATCAGCTTTGACTTCATCATCAGGAGAACTGGACTCATCTACATGATCTTTGAAGACAGAGGCAATTGATTCAAGCTTCACAGGGGCCTTTTTGGCAAATGAGAAAGATACACCTATCTTGAGAGGGTTAACCCCTAAACTGACAGTCTGAGGTACTTGTACAAGATCTTGTCCAAGCCCAGAGTTGCTACTGCTTTGCCCACTGGCATAAGTTGTACCCTTGTCCACAACCATATTTGTAGCTTGCCCAGAAGCTGGTGAGATGGAGGAGGAACTAGTGGGAGCTGCCATGTCCATGTCTTCCTCTCCTCCTTCCTCATCTACAGCGACAGTAGTGGTTCTAAACATCGGCCCACTTCCTGGAGCACTGGAGGATGTGTTGGGGGGAAGGAAGAAAGAGAGAGAGAGAGAGAGAGAGAGAGAGAGAGAGAGAGAAATGAATTATAGCCTCTGTTAATATTGCAATCTGTTTATGAAACAAGGGCAGGATATAGATTAATCCAACAAATAAATTAATAAAAGAGAATCTCCCCCCTCCCCCATGTATTCAACATCTCATTATTTTTGTAGTGTTTTTTGAAAGCTAGGAATATATACAGGGTGAATGCTTTAAAAAAAGCTCCACAAAAATCTGGAATGCTCATTATTCTCCAACCAGTACATGCACAATAAAATCTGAATATTCATTTGGGTATTTTAAACTTTTAATTTTCTTTACACACACACACACATCTAGTTCTCATGGTCAATGAGGAGAGAAGAGCTTAAAAAAGTGACTGAGATCCAAAATTTCACAAGTTTCTGGTAAACACACAAAACTTCTTGTGAGCTAGAGCTGCCTCAGGACTGCAGCTTTTGCAACCTCAGATTCTGTTCACTATCTCCAGAGTGACTTGAGTTAATAGAAGAGTTTTCTACTTACACACAAGCCAGCACACAGTCCTGAGTGAAGAGAACTTCAGCCAGTGAGCCAGCTGAAGTATTTGGGGCACTTGTTCTGTTTTATTTTTGAAAAATTATATTCTTCAATTATCCAAACAGCACCACATTATTTAGTCTACAGTACATGATGTGGACAAAAAATGGTACAGTGGACCCTTGACTTACAGACGGCTTGACTTACAGACTTTTTGAGTTACAGACTTCTCTGGCCGCAAAATTTAGGTTTGACTTGCAGCCTGAGAATTGACTTACAGACCAGAAAAAAACCAAAATGGAACAAAAACGGCCTGTTACGGGATTAATTGGTTTTCAATGCACTGTAGGTCAATGGAGACTTGACTTACAGACTTTTTGACTTGAGAACCGCCTTCCAATATGGATTAAGTTCTCAAGTCAAGACCCCACTGTAATTGTATGCTTAGTTGTAAACTGATTTAACTGCTTTGCCAGTTGACATAAGTCTGCCTGCCATGACACCCACAGATCATCACTCACCAGTCAGGCTGCCTCCTCTGTTCAGCCAGCTCATGCAGGCGCCTAAGTGCCTTCTCCTGCTTTCTCTCATCTTTTCGACATCTTGATGACACATTGCGAGCAAATTCTCTTTGTTTGAGATCCTTCAATCTCTGCATTTGAAACGAGAGGGCAAGAAGATGGGAATAAGATAGAACCACATTTTATTCTACACTGAAGTATTACCGACCACTTTCCCAATTCATTTATTGTATGTGCCCTAGACAACTAATAGAAGCCTCACTGGCAAAGCACACAACTTCAGAATGGAGGCCAAAATCCTGTTGTATAAGTTAGACTTGTGGAAAAGTGATTATGTCAACAGCAGGGGGAGATTTTTGGTAATTAAATACTTCTTCCTTCCATTCTGTGGCTCCTACAGCTTCTACATAAAGAAATTGATTACTTTTAAGCTGAACAAGTCACAGGACAGGAAGAGGAAATATTTAAATACCAAAAATCTCCCTGTCTGTGGCATAATCATCCTTGTGCAGATTTAATTTATGCAACAGGATTTTGGGCAGAATGTCCCAAATTTAATCCCTACAATGTCCAGTTAACAGACAGCAAATGACAGGACCAAGAAATGTCTCTGCCCAAGACCTTACAGAATCAAACAAACACTGGGCTAGATGATCCAAAAGTCTGTCTATGTGTTAGAACACTTCATGAATTCATAAAGCAGATCTATAACTCCTCACATCCCATATAAACTCTAGAAATGTTCTCGTGAAGGCTTTCACGGCCAGGATCTAATGGTTGTAGTGGGTTTTTCGGGCTCTTTGGCCGTGTTCTGAAGGTTGTTCTTCCTGACGTTTCGCCAGTCTCTGTGGCTCGCATCTTCAGAAGAGTGCTGTCCTCTGAAGATGCCGGCCACAGAGACTGGCGAAACGTTACAAAGAACAACCTTCAGAACATGGGCAAAGAGCCCGAAAAACCTACAACAACCTCTAGAAATGTTGCTATTTCAGAAATTACTCAGCAACGAAAGGCAGGTGTATATCTACCTCCCTAGATTACAGAAAAATAGAATCAAATTATCCATTCGTATTCAACCCTTGGCATTTCATGAGCCAGCTCTCTCCATAATTTCCGATCTTGTACAACTTCTTTCAGCAACTTTTGGGCAGTGTCTGCTTTGATTACATCCAACCAGCATGCTCTTTTGTGTTGTATTTCACCACTGACCATTCTGAGCATCACGTCTTTCTCCAATGATGTTGATTGCATGACATGGCCGAAATAACTAAGTCTAAGTTTTGTTACTTTGCTTTCCAATTACATGTCTGGTTTTATTGGCTTCAGCACTTCTTTATTCATTATCTTTGCACTCCATGGAATGGACAAAAGCCTCTTCCAACACCATAGTTCAAAAGAATCAATTTTCCTTCTGCTCATCTTCTTCATCATTCAACTTTCAAAGGCATGGCATATGTAATTATGGGGAACACGATGGGGAACTAATCTGCACTTGGTTGTCAGGCTGATAGTCTTTTCCATATTTTATTCATATACATCATTGCTGTGTGACATAGCATGATTTGACATTTTATTTCTTGGCTGCAATTGCCATTTTGATTGACCATTGAACCTTAAAAAATGAATTCTTCCACACATTCAACCTCCTCTCCACCAATTACTATTTTGATTCTTTGCAGTTGTTGTGAGTTTGGTCTTTTTAATATTAAAAAAAGGCCAAACTTCTCACTTTCTTCTTTGAGTTTCACGATCAGGTACTTTAGACCTTCCTGGGTTTCTGAGAGGAGTCCTGTATCATCCACATATCAAAGGTTATTAACGATTCTTGATTCATGTGATTCCACTGGGCAGGAAAATAAACAATGTATTTCAATTACATTATAGGAGATTGTGACAGAACATCAGGAAGAATTTTCTGACAATAAGAGCTGTTCAACGACGGAACGGATCACTTCAGAAGATGGTGGACTCTCCTTCATTGGAAGTTGTTAAGAAAGGATGAATGGCCATTTATCAGAGATGCTTTATATGTGGATTTTCTACTTTCACAGGATATTTCAGGAGAGAGGGTTGTGATTTCTTCCAACTCTACAGTTTAATTATTCTAAGATGACTGGAGCAAGACACCAAAGAGCTGAATTTGTTGTATTTTTTGAAAAACCTACTTGCAAAATTATATCTAATGAAACATTGCATTGGGGATCTTGCTTGAAAAACAGAGCTAAGTTGTTTGGTTACATTTAGTGGCACAACAATTGCTTACATTTAGTACCGTGTTCAGGTTTAGCACATATCAGCTTTAAAGATGCACTCACCAGTGATGGTAGTTCACCCTTTAATCATCAATATAGGGTATGCTCACATTTAAAGCAAACAGCAGGGAAGAAATCAAAGTTGTGACTCAGAGCTACAACTAACACACTCCTTTTAAGAAAACTTGGTATACCATACACAAGCTGTGAATTTGGTACATGACTGAATTTGCACCCCTAGTTTAGAATATGGTTAAACTCAGTATTAGTCTAGTGGAAGAGCACAATTTAAAATATAATGAAATATGAGAGGTAATGACAGATTCTTCTAATTTAGCAAGATATTATAAGTTTATTGTCTCATTAAACTCAGAGCCAAGGAAGAAGAGCAAAATGCACAACAACACTGTCACACATACAGTCATGGCCAAAAATATTGGCAACCTTGCAATTCTGTCAGAAAATGCAAGCCTTCTCTCAGAAAATTGTTGCAGTTGCAAATGTTTTGGTACTCACATGTTCATTTCTTTGGTTTGCGTTGGAACAACAGAAAAAACAGAGAAGAAAAATCAAATCTGATACAATCTCACACAAAAACCCAAAAATGCACTGGCCAAAATTATTGCCACCCTGTCTAAATTGTAAGAAATAATTGCTTGTCAAGCATGTGATGCTCCTTTAATTTGTATTTAGACACACCTGTCGCAAGTAAGAGGTGTGGGCAATATAGTAATGACACTTGCAACCTGTTAGGATGGAGAAAAGTTGACTCAACCTTTGTGTTACGTGTGACACTGAGCATGGAGAAAAGAATGAAGTGTAAAGAGTTGGCTGTGGATTTGAGAGAAAAAATTGTGAAAAAACATTGACAATCTCAAGGCTACAAGTCCATCTTTAGAGATCTTAATGTTCCTGTGTCCACTGTGCACAATATCATCAAGAGGTTTACAGCCCATGGCACTGTAGCTAACCTCTCTGGATGTAGACAGAAGAGCAAAATTACTGAAAATTACAACGAAGGATTGTTCGAATGGAGGACACAGAACACAGATTATCTTCTCAACAAATTCAAGCTGATATTCAGACACAGGGTACAACAGTGTCAGCTCGCACTATCCGTCACCATCTGAATGGAAAGGGACGTTATCGTAGGAGACCAGGAGGACATCACTGCTGACACAAAGGCATAAAAAAGGAAGACTGGGATATGCCAAAACATACAGTATGTGACAAAATCACATTCCTTCTGGGAGAACATACTGTGGACAGATAAAAGCAGAGCTTTTTAGTCAAGGACATCATGGCACTTTTTACAGAAGAAGAAATGAGGCATTCAAAGAAAAGAACACAGTCCCTACAGTCAAACATGGTGGAGTTTCAAAGATGTTTTGGGGTTGCTTTGCTGCTTCTGGCACTGGATGCCTTTACTGTGTGAATGGTATCATGAAATCTGATGATTACCAAAGAATTTTGAGGTGCAACATAGTGGCCAGTGTCAGAAAGTTGCCTCTCCACCAGAGGTCATGGGTCTTCCAGCAGGACAATGACCCGAAGCACACTTTAAAAAGCACTTAGAAATGGTTACAAACAAAGCACTGGAGAGTTCTGAGATAGCCAGCAACGAGTCCAGATCTGTATCCCATAGAACACCTGTGGAGAGATCTCCAAACAGCAGTTGGGAGAAGTCATCCTTCAAATCTGAAGGCCCTGGAGCAGTTTGCAAAAGAAGAGTGGTCCAACATTCCAGTAGAGAGGTGTAAGAAACTCATTCATGGTTACAGGAAGCAATTGATTTCAGTTATTTTTTCCAAAGGGAGTGCTACCAAACATTACGTTAAGGGTGCCAATAATTTTGGCCAGTGCATTTTTGGGTTTCTGTGTGGAACTGTATCAGATTTTACTTCTCTGTTTTTTTGTGTGTTGTTCCAACGCAAACCAAAGAAATGAGCATGTGAGTACCAAAACATTTGCAACTGCAGCAATTTTCTGAGAGAAGGGTTGCATTACCTGACAGAATTGCAAGGGTGCCAATACTTTTGGCCATGAATGTATATGAACAAAGATAGCTACAAGCATGTTAAGTTTGTGTAAAGGACATACATATGTGGAATGCAAGGAACAAACTCATTCTCAAGACCTGGTTCCAGTAATTTGCTTTCATTGTAGCAGTTGACAATAAAATATCATGAGGCATGCTTGGAGCACACACACAAAGAGTAGAAAGGAAAGAAAAAAAGATACATTTGGAAGCACCTGGTTGCAGATGCTGTACTGGAAATGAAATTGCTTCAAAGTTTTCAAGAGGACCAAACGAACACTAGGGAAATCTTGACAATTCACTAAGAAAAGGTAGAGTTTATCAGTACATATTCAAAATTAATACTGTGAAGCTGGCATGAGTAGAAAGGAGGGCTTTAAAAATGCAAAGAAATAATTGTAGGAACAAGAAGGCACTCTTTGAAAGGAGAATTTACAGGGCATTTGAAAAAGTGACGCAAGGTGACTGGTGGGTTGATATATGTTGACATAACTAGAATTTAGGAAATTTTAGGCTCTTTCCTACAAAACAATTCCCAAAGTTCTCTGGTGGAACGTTAAAAATAATTTAATAAATTTAGTTCAGTTTGGTGGTACACATTGTAAATGTATAAACAAATTAATAAAAATTGATTTTGCACATGTACTCTGAATAACACAGTGAGTTCAATGTGACAGCTGTATAAATCTACGAACTGCTCTTTTAATATATTAGAACATTTTCATATGAGTGCTGGTATGGAAATATCTCAAATAAATTAATAAATACAATAAGCTTGAAAAGGGCCTGAAAGAGCAGACAGAACTTACAAATTTACCATTCCATAATATCTATAGCTAGAGAGCTCAGAATGCCACTCCACTCAATGCCACTTTATTTGTCCTATTTTAAGAACATAGACACAAACACCAGGAAAAACCAGATCTTCTTGAGAACGAACAAGACCAACAGCAGAGTGGGAAACAGTAGCAAAAGTTCTTTTAATAATCCTTGAACACAAGACAAAGCTCCACTCCTGAAGAAAAGAAAATTATACCCTATTTTTAATGATGCACAAGGAGGATGCTTTTTTGCTCCGTACTTTGACAAGCTGTAGGGAATGAAAAAAAAAACACTTCAAGTTCTGTTCATCTGTAGAGGTTTGGTGTGAACTGTGACATGATTATAGGGCTTGCTCTTGTTAAATACAAGAGAACCTTTTGGTGTGGGGGAAAGACTTAAGCTTCAGTAGGCAGGCTATGAGTGCATTTCATTATAAAATTAGTTCTCTTGGAACAAAGCACTTTGTATGCTTGTTAAGAGTCAAACACGGTTAACAGGGCTATTTATATTCTCAGCTAAAAATCCTCAAAATAATTCAAATCTGGCACGAAGAAAAATACATTTTAGCAACCCGTATTCATTATATTCTGCAAGAAAAAGTTAAAAAGGCAAAGCGGAGCACTGTATTTGTCCTTTGATTCCCCACTGCAATACTACTAGTACTCCTGCCACCACTTGGGACTTTCAAGCTTCTCCAATTTAAAGGTTTCAAAGCACTGCATTTTGCAGTCAGCAACTATTTCTACCACAGAGTACAGATAGCTCTGGTCATGTCATACAGTAAAGACCAAACTGAGAAATGTGGAGGGTCTCAATAGCTGTGTCCCATCCTACAGACCTTCCCAGGCAACCCGAGTGATTTTCTGTGATGAAACAACACGGGAAGGTGAGCTTATTGTAGAGAAGAATCACCACCCTGGAAGCACAATTCTGTCTTCCTCCTCATTACTGTTCACAAAACAAATCCAGATTGGGGTGGGTGGGTTGCAAAACAGACTAGAAACCACATAAATGCCACATTCTCCCTCTCACAATAGGAGCTTAGCTAAGTATGGAGAGGCTCTGTGATGGAAAGGTTCAAAGCAAGGTATCAAATTTGTCACAACTATGAACACAATAAAAGTGTGAAATATTTGTAACCTGCACTGATATCATAGAAGAAATCACATTTGTTCATGAAGTATTTGTACTTACAGTAACTTATTAAAAACAGAATGGTAAAACTACTGTAATCTGCTGACGTTGAAATGGGCTGTCTCTTACAAGTGTCCAGAAACTTCACCTAGTCCAGAACACTGGGGCCAGACTAATGACTGGAGCCAATTATATGGAACATTAAAATCACTGTCAGAGCTTTTTCACTACCTACCAGACTAATTCAAAATTCTGGGCCTGATCTATAAAGCCCTCTACAAGTTAGGAATATAATGCCTTGCTGCCACTTTGGCAGAGGCAGGATGATCCTTGGAGGTCCCAGAGCATCATTCTACCACTGTTCAACTATGGATAAATTTATTATTCATTCTTCTTAAAAGTAACTTTTTGCACTCTGCTCTGAGAATCTTGAATGAAGAATGCTCAAACTCTGGTTCCACCATGAATCCTTAAAAAAAACACACACAAAGAAAAATAGGCCTTCAGAGTACAGCTCTTTCAAATCCTGTAGGTACTGCATTAGTGGTGTAAGCTTGCAAACTGCATCTGAGAAGCATAATTCATCCTACAAATGGTTGTGCCACAAAGCTGTTAGTTTTTGAGGTGCAGGAGGACACCTGATTCCTGAAAACGTAGCTATCCTTTCTTCTATTTTGAAATAACTTCTGAGCACAGGGAGTCAAAAAGAATTACCGTATTTTTCGCTCCATAAGATGCACTCCCCCCCCATAGAGGGGGAGAAAGTATGTGTGCCTTATGGAGTAAATACAGTAAAAAAAGGTTCAGCCACCACCACCACCCAGAAGCCTCCCACTGCCATGCTGGGAGGCCTCTGAACTGCCACCAGAGACTGCTTGCTGTCTGGACCTCACCATACTGCACTGCTAGCTTTCCAGGATCTGCTTTCTGCATCCCACCTGGAAAACCAGCAAGGCCAACAGGCCTATGGCAGCAGGCAGTGAAAACAGCCAAGGACCAAAGGGGAAAGGGTGATTCTAGAAAGACCAGGGGAAACCATAAACACAGTCCCCCACTTAGGCAGTTGATTTTCCCACAATTGGGGAAATCACAGGAGTCAGCACATCCAAAGTGCAATAGATGAGCCTTACCCAGGGAAAACCACTTTTACAATAATGATATCTCCCCTGCCAGATATGAGTTAGAATGGGCCCTGAAAATTCTTCCCCTTTCTGTGCCCTATCCCCCAAAGGCATGGTGACCCCCCTGGCTGCACCTCCTGATCAGAGCAGAGCTGCACAGCCCCAGTCCTGAAAGAGGCCAAGAGGTGTTTTGGGGTGCCCCACAAGACCTCCATCAGGGGCTGGAATGTTCCTCCCACAATCCTCCAGTGCACAGATATTAGCATACCTAATATGCGGGGAAGGCAGGGAAAGCGGGGAAATTCAAACTTTCAGTTAGTGAAGAAGCTGCTTGTCTGCTTCCTTGCTAGTACAAGCAGTTAGAGAGCTGGGAGAGAGACCTGGGACTGCCTGGTACTGTCATTTAAAAATGTAAAATTTAGTTTTAAAGCTGCTTGTTTTGGGTTAAACCGTGCTTGGGTGAAAAGGTGCTCCGTTTGAGTTGAAACCTGCTTGTGTAGAAACGTTCATGCTTGCCTTAAAAATCTGCTTGCTTTTCTTTAAAAGCTGCTTCTTTTGGCTTAAACTGTGCTTGGGTGAAAAGGTGCTCCGTTTGAATTGAAACCTGCCTGCCTGGGAAGCGTTTCAGTCCAGCGCCGATCAGCTGTTTAGGTGGGGAGAGGGGAGGGGTCAGGAGCGGAGAAGAGCACAAAATGGCTGCCGGCTGCCTGCTGGCTTTTAGCTGTTTGGGGCTCTTTTTTGACTGTTCTGGGGTCTACCAAGGCACTGTGAAGAGCTGGGCTCAGTCTACAGTACCTGGTAAGTGACTTTCTTTTAATTTTTTAAAAGTTTCTGAACTTTTTTTTCACATAAGAATGCATTAATTAATTTTCAATGCATTCTTATGAGAAATTTGGATTCGACTTGCAAACTTTTCAACTAGTTCTGGGCATCTATTAGAGAATGTATTTCCAAAGGGTGTTGCAGCAAGGAAACGAACTGTGCCTTGTGACTTCTAACTGGATTACAGTACCTGCTTCCTGATTTCAGCTACTATAGTTTGTATTCAGTTTTTTTTTTTTTGGCTCGTCAAGAACATTGTGCCTTGCATGCTATAAATGTTCAATTATGTCAGAAACCCGAGATTTGGTCTTATGCTGAGCATGTGCTACTGCTGGTGAATGGGTTAAGCTTTGTGTTGCTGTTCTTTTGCATAACCTAAAGTAAATAAGGAAAACCAGCTGTTAAATAGTTGAATTCCACTATTTATCCTCCACAGAACTAAAAGGGACCTGTCAATGCAGTGCCAAATCAGACAAACCATTTCTAACTTAATATAGGCTTGAGCTGTAGATGGGCAGAGTTGCACAACAATCTCATCTGTCATTGAGACATTTCTATAACCATGGGGAGGAGGTGGATGAAAGGAAATGTAAAATATAGGTAGCATGGTATAGGTCTGTAGCGGGCCACTCTGAAGCCTCTGCTTACTCAGGCCTCCAGGAGTGCTCACTACTTTTCCTCTTCAACTGCTGCCACCAATTATAATCAATATTTAAAAAGGACAAGTGTTTCTTCCAAAACAAAACTTGTTTATTGATATAATAAAACAAAATGAGTAAATCACAGGTAGGTAACCAAGTTGTAAATCACTGTTTCTCATTCATTAAATCACACAGACTTTTCCTCACTGACTATTTTGGCTCACAGGCCTTCAAACATGCTAATCACTAAGTCTCTAACTCTCAATCTATCAATATCTCTTCTTCCTCTCTCACACCTCACACACACCCTTTTATATTTCAGCTCCTCCCCCTCCTGCACCACCCTCCGTACCCTCATTGGCTGATGTTCCACTGCCCAGCTGTGACGGACAGGTGAGAGCAGGGCTGTGTGTTACAAGGTCTTATCACTGGCTGATAATGGTCTACATGTACTTGAATTAAATTTATGGTACAAAAATTTATGGTACATAAACTAGAGTACACAAAGCTTTAAGTCTCTCCATTTGTTAATAACAGTGGTAATGGTTCTTAATGCCACTGTTTACTGCTGTTCACTTTACATGGTTCAAATGTTATTCTGTTATAGTTTATTAAATATTTTATTACACTATTTGGTTCAGAATATATTTTTCCTCCTCTAAAAATTATGTGCGTCGTAAGGTCCGGTGCGTCTTATGGAGCAAAAAATACGGTACCGTGTTTCCCTGAAAATAAGACAGGGTCTTATATTAATTTTTGCTCCAAAAACGCATTAGGGCTTATTTTCAGGGGATGCTTTATTTTACAGTAATGTCATCTTCTTGTTGCTGCACAATGGTGTAGGGCGGGTTTTCACTTAACTAGGGCTTATTTTTGGGGTACGGCTTATATTACGAGCATCCTGCAAAATCATACTAGGGCTTATTTTCAGGTTAGGTTTTATTTTCAGGAAAACAGGTATCTTACTATTAGCCAAAAAGTCTGATTCTACCATGTTTCCAAGTAAGTGCTAGAAACTATCAGCCTTTAAAAGAAAATTGTCAAAAGCCCTGAAGTGACTCTCACATTAAAAATTTTAAAAAATGATAAATGTGTAACTCATTCAGGGCTCAACCATTTTTCTTGCCAGTGCACCAAAAGAGAAAACTCCCTTCTCCCACTGGTTCTCTGGGAGCAGCAAAAGAAGCAAAAGTATTTGTGTTTTTGAATTAAGGGGAAATATTCTTCAAAAGCACATCCATTTGACAAATATGCAAGTAGAGCAAGATCCCAGCAGAGGGAGTAAGTAATACACTGCAGAGGGATTTATATGCAATTCCATCCCGCCTTGGAACTTTTTCTCTAGAAGCCCAGCCACGGCAAGTCTAATGATTTGTTAAACTGTTAAACTGAATGCATGGAGGCAGAAGACAGAGCTATGACCACTTCCCCAACTTTTCCGGGAAAGACAGAAGAATGATGAAAACAAATACTTTGTTCACTGGGCTGTTTTGTTTTGTTTTAAGCATGCTCTCTCCTTAAAGGAGCTAGGCCTTTGTGTGGTGGCAAAGTGAGAAAAATGTAGTTGTGTAGTGAATGTATGGAGGGATACTTGGGGGCTTTCGTCTATCAGGAGGTTCATCGAGGTTCCACCTGTTCTATTCACAGACACATACTGGAAATCTTGTTAATCTATCAGGCATTCTGTAGCTGATTCCTACTGTTTCATAACTTATATCTTGGTTTTTAATACTGTTGTGTTACCCACTGTGATTTTGATGTTATTTATGGGGTGTTCTTTTGTAAGCTGCATTCAAAAATTAATTTTAAAAGGTGAGTCAGAAACAGGAATATTTTGCTTAAAGGGAAAGAGCAATTTGTACAGAACTCCACAAACACCAAAACCTGGAAAAGCTGAAAAATATGCAGAAATAAATGACTGAGCCCTGCACATGAGACCGAATTCTTGGGCTGCAACTTTATGCTGACATATCACAAACCAAGGCCCACTGAATTCTAGAATCAACACAGACTGGTTCAAGCTGTTAATTCATAGTCAGGTGAATGTGTCAGAAAGAAAAAGAGTCCACTGTATCATCAGACTGAAATATATGCGGAGACCGGCTTGACGCCGCGACGAGACAGCAGCAGGAGGACAGAGCTCTGTTCCCTGGGCTGAATTCTGACCTGTTTGGGACACTCCAGAGTGTCAAAACCACCCCGAAGACATGGTGAACTGGGGGGGAAGCCTGTTGATCATGGGGGGGGGGAATGGCGGTCATCCCCATTTGATCCAGGAAACTCCCTAATCAGCCAATGGGCAGAAACAAGCAGGAAGCTTGCTTGCAAGCTGTCAGCAGCCGGCAAAAAGAGAAGCAACAATCAGCTATTCAACATCAGTGTTACTATCGGGTGAGATAAATTTTTACAACTAATTGCTTATGATTACCCCTGGAGAAGACAATTCCTATATATAGAAAAAAGAACCTTCTATCAATCTCACCATAGTTGATGCAAAGAAAATAATTAAAGATTAATGGGATATTAACTACGCATTTCAATACATTTAAAATATACTTTAAGAATATTATAATTTGGCGTTATAAATCTTGAGAAATTTTCTCGTAAGTTATTACTAGTTAAGTCTGGACTTAACTTATGTTTTGACTACTTGAAGTCTTTTGGCATTATGCCCAGAACAGTGACCTTGAGCACTCTACTGCTGTTTAAAGCTTGGAAACCTGTTTTTTATTTCCTTTCGATTTTTTCATGCCTGGCTGGAACATAGACAAATTAACTCTAAAGTGGATCTTTTTAAACTGTACTTTGGGAATTACAGTAGTGCCTCGCTTTATGATTTCCCCGCATTATGACGAAACCGCATTACGACGATCTTTTTGCGATCACAAAACGATGGTCTAAATAGGGGTTTTTCGCTTTGTGATGATCGGTTCCCTGCTTCAGGAACAGATTCTTTGCAAAATGACGATTTTTGGACAGCTGATCGGCGGTTTCAAAATGGCTGCCGGGTAAATAAAATGGCTCCCCGCTGTTTTCTGGTACGGATTCCTCGCTGCAAAGGCACCGAAAATGGCTGCCCTATGGAGGATCTTCGCCGGACAGTGAGTTTCCAGCCTATTGGAATGCATTGAAGGAGTTTCAATGCGTTTCAATGGGCTTTTTATTTTCGCATTACGTTTTCGTTCTACAGCGATTTCGCTGGAACAAATTAACATCGTAATGCGAGGCACCACTGTAGTATATTGGGCCAAAGTGAACTTTTTGGAACCACCTCCAGGGATTTGGAATTTCAGTTTTGGCCGATGCAGAATTGCAGGAACTGGGCTACCAGGACATGGATACAAACACTGAATTAGACTGTGATATTTGGGGGCTTTGAACCTCGGTTCAGGCCTATTTGGCCAAAGTAGATCCTCTGAAACTGCCCTGGGAGCTGGAAGTGTTTGTGTTTGACTAGCTGGCGTAAACCTGTGGGAATTAGGCCATCAGGCCGCAGATACAGCCACTGCATTGTACCTTGGTACTTTGGGGGTTTAAATTTTGGTTTAGGCCTATTTAGCAAAAGCAGACTCTTTGAACAGACTCTGGAGACTTGGAATATCTGTTTAGCTGGCATCAATTTGCCAGGGATCAATTAGGACACAGATACAATCATTGAACTGGACTGTGAGACTTGGGGGCTTTGAATCTTGGCTTAAGCTCTTGGGCAGCTGGAACAGAATGGCACAACAAGGACAATTTTGGGATGAAACAAAATCTACCCTTCAAACAATACTAGTGAGCTCCCACTACCAAGAGGCAAAATTATTCAATGAACATCTGCAGAATTATAGTCAACAAGAGACATTGAATATTGAAGAAGAAAAAGAGATTGTACCGGATGATGTATGCTAATCAAAAGAGGAGCTGGAGGAAATTAATGGGAAAAACCTAAGAGAAACAACTTCAATCTTGGATCCAAGGAGAGTATTAAGGGAAGACAAGGGGAGAAAATCAGCAAAATTAATTTAAAAAGAAGATTGAATGAAGGTAGACCAAGTGCATAAAGATCTAGTGGAGATAAATCAGATGCACAAAATGGTTTCAGATGGCATGAAAGATGGCAGAATGCTTAGAGAGACAGAAACAAAAAGTGAAAAAAGAGAAATAAGAGAGGGAATTACTTAGAAAGATGAAAAGGGGAAAAATAGGAAGGGGCCCCTTAATGTTGAAAAACATGCATATATTTAACTTCGGGAATTGTAAAGAGCATATCCTTTATATTAAAAAGGAGAATTAAATCGAAATAAGGGAGCTCTAACCAGGGTAAATATGTAATTTGGTGGGTTTTCATTTTAGGTAAATTAAACTAGATATAAGGTTGGGGCATGGATCTGGAACTACTTTTATTAAGAATGTTATTAGAAGACCTTGAGAATATTGTACACTATGAAAGTAATATTATGATAGTAGCCATATTATATACTAAAATACGTACATGAATGGTCTGAATGTTTGAAAGATGTCTGGAATTTGGGGGGACAACTGGGAAGACACTGAGATGTAAAAAACAAATAATTGTAAGCAAATCATGTGACACGATGTTTGACAAGCACAAATCAAATGTAGATAGAGTGAAAAACTAATAAAATGTTTTTTAAAAAAAGACTGAAATATATGCTTTACATGTTCCCTGTCAGAATATTTACAATTAAGACTTGAATTTTGCTGTTTCTTTCCATTCTGAATTCTCATGAAATAAAGATACAGGTCAGCAGACAAATAAATACAACCTCTACATTACGTGCAATATTCCCTTTTCCAAGATAGTGCTCCTGCAAAAGAAGAGAGCAGAGATTGCCAAGTACCATCCTCCTGTCTATAAAGCACAAGCAACATCCCTAATATGAAGCCAGAGATCTGTATATGCTTTTTCTGACTAATGATATGGACAAATCCCTTGGAGAGGTGAAGACTGCCACATGTCTACTGGACCCTTGCCTTTCTTGACTTATAAAAGCTGGAAGTACTGGTCGAATGGGTATGAAGAGTGGTGAATGCCTCCTTGCAACAGGGTAGGATCCCAGCATGCTTGAAGCATTGCTGAAAAAAACCTTCCTTAGCTCTCATGATATTAGATAATTACCAACCAGACTCTAATACAGTGCTGCCTCGCAAAACGAGCACTCCGTTTTACGATGAAATCGCATAACGATGAAGTTTTTGTGATCGCAAAAGCGATAGCAAAAGAATGTTTCTTATGGGATTTTTTCGCTTTGCAATGATCGGTTCCCTGCTTCGGGAACCGATTCTCGCAAAACGACGATTTTCCTACAGCTGACCGGCGGTTTCAAAATGGCCACGGGGTTTAAAAAAATGGCCGCCCACTGTTTTCTGGGACGGATTCCTCACTGCACGGGCAGTGAAAATGGCTGCGCTATGGAGGATCTTCACTGGATGGTGAGTTTCCAGCCCATAGTAGTAGTAGTTTAGTTGTGTCCGACTCTTCGTGAGCCCATGGACCAGAGCACGCCAGGCCCTCCTATCTTTCACTGCCTCCCGGAGTTGTGTCAAATTCATGTTGGTTGCTTCGCAGACACTGTCCAGCCATCTCATCCTCAGTCGTCCCCTTCTCCTCTTGCCATCACACTTTCCCAACATCAAGGTTTTTTCCAAGGCGTCTTCTCTTCTCATGAGATGGCCAAAATACTGGAGCCTCAGCTTCAGGATCTGTCCTTCCAGTGAGCACTCAGGGTTGATTTCCTTTAGAATTGATAGGTTTGTTCTCCTTGCAGTCCAGGGGATTCTCAAGAGCCTCCTTCAGCACCACAATTCAAAGGCATCAATTCTTCGGCGGTCTGCTTTCTTTCTTTATGGTCCAGCTCTCACTTCCATACATCACAACAGGAAAAACCATAGCTTTGACTATTCGGACTTTTGTTGACAAGGTGATGTCTCTGCTTTTTAAGATGCTATCAAGATTTGTCATCGCTTTCCTCCCAAGAAGCAGGCGTCTTTTAATTTCGTGGCTGCTGTCTCCATCTGCAGTAATCATGGAGCCCAAGAAGGTAAAATCTGTCACTGCCTCCATATTTTCCCCTTCTATTTCCCAGGAGGTGATGGGACCAGTGGCCATGATCTTAGTTTTAATGCGTTTCTATGGGCTTTTTAATTTCGCTTTACGATGTTTTCGTTCTACAGCAATTTCGCTGGAACGAATTAACATCGTAATGCGAGGCACCACTGTATTCCATTCTTAGGCAAGGTGTTAAAGCGAGCAGCAGTAGGGTTCCTGGATGAGACAGATTATCTAGATCCATTTCAATCTGGCTTAAGGTCTGGTCATGGGATGGAGCCTGCTCTGGTCATCTTGGTGGATAACCTACACCAGGAACTGGACAGGAGGAGTGTGTGTCCCTGTCTCAGCCACTTTTGATACCATTGACCATGGTTTCCTTATGAGCCATCTCCTTAAAATAAAACCTTAGAGACAGTTTTATGATGGCTCTGGCCCTTCCTGGAGGGGAGAATTCAGAAGGTGGTGCTGGGGACTCCTGTTTGACACCCTGGTCATTAGCTTGTAGGTCTCTCGGGGTTGTTTTGTCCCCTATGCTATTTAGCCTCTACATGAAACCATTGGGATAGGTTGTCTATGGTTTTGGGGTTCAGTGTCACCGGTATATAGATGACACCCAACTCTATTTCTCCTTTCCGTCTAATTCTGTTTCAGTTCTAGATTAGTGTCTGGAGTCAGTAACGGACTAGACGAGTGTGAATAAACTGAATTTAATCTGGACAAGACAGAGGTGCTCCTCGTCAGCTGAAAGGCAGATCAAAGAATAGGGTTCTGGCCTGTGCTGGATGGGTTTACACCCCCTCACAAAAATACACAGCTTGTGAGTGCTTCTAGATTCATCTCTGAGCCTGAATGCCCAGGTGGTGGCCAGGAGTGCATCTGCAAAGTTAAAACCAGTGCAGCAGCTGCACCTGTTCCTTGAGAGGTCTGATCTGGCCATGGTGACACGTCTTAGTTACATCTCGGTTGGATTACTGTAACATGTTCTACATGGTGCTGTCTTTGAAAAGAAACTCCAGCAGGTCCAAAATGTTACAGCCAAATTTTTAATTAGGGCTGGTTAGAGGGGACATACAACTCCCCTGTTATAGCAGCTTAACTGGCTACCTATCTGCTTCTGGGCATAATTCAAATGCTGGTTTTAACCATAAAGCCCTAAATGGCTTGGATCCAAGCTGTCTAAAAGACCATATCCTGCGTGTTAAGATCATCAGGAGAGGGCTTTCTCTCTGTCCCACTACCCTCACATACATGTTTGGTAGGGACATGGGATATGGCTTCTCTGTTGCTGTTCCCAGACTCTGGACCTCTCTCCCCATGGGAGGCCAAGCTGGCCTTCTCTTTTCTGTCCTGCAAGTAGAAGACACTGTTCATTCATCTTCTGTAAGAGTGAAGCACACAACCAAAAAACCCTCTAGCAGGTCTGAGTAGGTCACTATGAATATCTTCTAAGTCTTCAAAAAATATTCTTGTTGAACACAACATACTATGAAAACCTATTTTTTATAAACTGTACACAACCAATCCATGGTCTCTAAGATTCCTATTTATACTCAAACAAGATATGTGTGTGTAGAAAAACCGTGCCTTCACACTAAACTCCGGTTTACTGATATACACAAACAAATTACAAGCCCATTCAGATGTATCTTTCTGTCTTGAACTGTTTTGTCACTTGGCAGGTTGACTGGTAGCATTGGCAAATTGCTTGTGCAGAGGAAGATATTATTTCCTCCAAGCAAATGGGAAACTAGTCACCCTCTCAATGCCTGGAATCAATCCTGAACAACAGGCGTAATCATGCAGGATGTCAGGAAGAGTAACTTATGGCTTCACTGCACATGTTTTTCCTAGGTTAGCCTGCACTTAACTATTAATCTAGGCTCGATCAAAGTTCTGGACATATTCTTACACCAGCTGGCAGTTCAAGAAAAATGACATATTACAAAACTTGAGATCTTGACAGTCTCATAGTTTGTTGCTATCTAAGCAGCTGCCAATGTACTTAAATCATTTTACCATAACACATTTTATAGCTATTGTGTAGGCTGACTGAGGACTAATCTGGCAGTTTCTCATATTGACTCAGTATACACTGGAGTGACAGTAGACTTCATTATTCAAAAATGCTTCCTACTATTATTCTGTCTCTTTCTGTCCTAAGCTACACATTTGCTACAATCCACAACAAACATTTTTACTATGTATTACAAGCAAACAGGGATGTGGTGCTACAGGTTAAACTGCTGAAGCCTCTGTGCTGCAAGGTCAGAAGACCTGCAATTGTAAGATTGAATCCATGCGACAGAGTCAGCCCTCGTCGCTTGTCCCAGTTCCTGCCAACCTAGTGGTTCGAAAGCATGCAAAATGCAAAAATGCAAGTAGATAAATAGGTACCACCTCGGTGGGAAGGTAAACGGTGTTCCGTGTCTAGTTACGCTGGCCATGTGACCACGGAGGATTATCTGCAGACAAACGCTAGCTCTATGGGTTGGAAACGGAGATGAGCACCGCCGCCTAGAGTCGGACATGACTGGACAAACTGTCAAGGGGAACCTTTACCTTTTTAGAAGCAAACAAGGGCAAAACCACTTAAAACACAAAACCGCTGTTTCAATGCAATTCCTTGCAATTAAAAAAAAGGATGTGTGAGTACGATGCCTTCTTCCCCACCCCACCCCACGAAAAGGTGGGATGCGAGAGTTCCGATCTTCTCCCTTTGAGTGGCAACAGTAGGGCTTTCTCTGTGATTGGCCAGAGCAAGATAGCTCTTCCTTCTCTGCAGGGGTTGTTTGTCTGGCAGGCAGTTGTATGATGGTGGGAGCAGCAACTGAAAGGGCTCACTTACTCTGACCACAGAAAAGCCATACTGTAGCTTAAAATGGTGCACACTGGACACATTTTAAACTGCAGTAAGGCTGGTTTTTCCCCAGATACGTAATTGTGGCCTACCTCTTCTTCCTATATTGTGAATTAATCATCATGACCTCAAATACTCCCCTCCCATTTCTTACTTTAAAAATAAGGCACATGTTGGAACCTAAATGTATCTCGTTTTTCTTAATTCTGTGTGATGCACTGTCCATTCTGACACTGGAATTAAATTCAGGCACAAGCAGCAAGTGAGTCCTACTAAGGCACAGGGCAGGACACCAAGATGTTACTGCTGCTGGAGGTTCAGCGAAAGGGAAAAAGACAAACATAAAGAAAAGAAATTTCATGGTACTGTACTGAGAAAGCTACAACTGACAGACCATAAACAAGAGAACTATTATCTCTTATGATTTCCTATCTTTTTACCTGTTTGTGGGCATGATCATAGGAATTTATGTGGTTGTCAAATTCTTGATGCTTTTGGTACTGCTTATCACACAGCTCACAATAAAAATTAGCTCGAAGGTCTTCAAGGGCCTTGGCAATAGCTTTTTCTTTGTCCACATAATCCTGGAATGACAAAAAGCATTCAGGTGTGTTAAACCACCTTAAGAAACTACCATGTACACCAAAAATGTTTTCATTAAGCATTTAACTTTATACTGCTACAATTTTATTTAGCTACTATTTCTTAACACACTCTTAAAACTATATGAGTTTTAAGTGCTGTTCAAAAATTATTCAAGTATCTGGAACCAATACACTACAGAGATTGTGATGCAGGAAAAACACATAGAGATGAAGAAGCAAGCAGATGATATCTAAACAGACAAGGCTTTTCTGAGAAGTAGGAACTGAGGGGGGATCTAAAGAAGGAAGTCAACAGTATAGAAAATGATCCTGTGTACATACTCATCCTTGCTCCAAAGGTAATAGATGCAGGACCAGAAGTGAGCTGACTTCAGTCTTAGGAGGTCTTTTCATTTTCTTTTTATTTCCCAAAGAGGTCATTACAGTTCATTGATGTCATAGGTTTACCAAGCAAGATATGATCATGACTGCTTAACAGTTGTGATAATAACTAATCTGTATTAAACACACTCAAGTCTGTACACTAGATCACTGTAGATTATTAAGTAGACATATTTTAGTCTAAGATTCTTTGCAAAAATCTGAGCAACTAGTTGGCACAGGGGGATGAAGACATTTTTGCTTATGCTTCTCAGATACAGAGATGGCTTCGCTGATTGATCACAGTCTTGTTCCTGTCCATCCTTGGTTTATATAAGAAATACTGGATAATTAGTCAAATAAGTCCATATAAAGATGTTTTAAGCAAGAAGAGCCACTGTATTGTACAAGATCCCCAGTGAGTCCTCATACAGCTATCCCAGGAAAAGTTAATTTGGCTACCTTGTACTTCTGCCTCAGTTCTTCAGTATCTTCCTTCTCCACTTCCAAGACCCGCCTCCTTTCTGTGGCATCTTCAGCATAATCAAGCTAATTAACCAAAAGCGAAAAATGAGACAGTAAAAAACATAATGCTTTGTCCAACCAGCCAAGAATATGTCATACATAGTAAATGTTCATCCAATTTCTCTCAACTGTAGCTCAACTCATTCCTAAACTGAAAACTAAATACATTGTAATTTATTAAATTCTCCATTCTGAGGCAATCCTACTGGGAATAACTGGTGTCAAGTAAAAGATTTTATTTCAAGGAAATTTGATGCAGTGAAGCTAAGAGCCAGGAAATAAGATATCAACAGAGAAAAAGGGAGCTTTATTTCCTATATTGTGTGAGCAATATTCTTAACAAATTTTATGTTCACCACCTAACAAAAAGGTGGGCAAAGTGTGGCTCTCTACATGTTGGACTCCAGATCTCAGCAACCCTAGCCAGCAGAGCCAATGATGAGGAATGCTTGGAGGGCCATATGGAAGACTATTCATCACTTAGCCTGCTCTAATGTGTGACTGCACTAAGTTGTCTTATTTGAAGACAGCATTGTCTGCCTGCCAGAGGCCATGCACAGCAGAGGCCTTTCTTTGAGTTCTGCCATTTGGGATCTGGTAGTGTGTGGGAATGAGCCTGAGACCTTCCACATGCAAACAATCTGCTCTGTGTGTTCTGTCATTTCTATATGGTTCTTCAGAAACAATTGGTAATCAGAGACATGTTGTTTCTGAACTCTAGAGACACTGGTGAATAATCAAATAATCTTAAATCATGTTGACTGTGGAAGGGACTAGAATGAATTTAAAAAAAGAACCTCTGCCAGTGGAGAAAACTTCTCCAGTGCACTAGTGCACCCAGTGTGGAGGCCCCTTGTACTATTACAGAAAGCTTTATAGGTCTAGGATCTCCATAAACAGTAGAGTCTGAAATGCAGGAAACTGAAGGTGGTCCTGGATCCTCAAAATCTGCCTCCCCTATAATAGGCCCTTCACCTATGCTAACCTTCAGCTAGTATAGATAACCTGTTTCTCATTAGTTTCAGTGAGAGTACTTTTTTAAGTATCAAAAAATAAAATGATACACACCCACCATCTCTTGCCCTACTCAGTGACAGTCAGCAGAACTTTGAAAGTGGTGGAATCATCTATCACAGTGGTTCTTAACCTTTTTGAAAGAAACGCCCCCTTGAGCCATTGAGGAAGTTATCATCGCCCCCCTCCCCACGGTGATGATATCTTATTTATTTATTTATTTATTTATTTATTTATTTATTTATTTATTTATTTATTTATTTATTTATTTATTTATTTATTTATTTAAGACACTTAAATGCAATGACCCCTGAAAACAAAATTCAATTCCAAGAAAATGAAATGCCCCCCAAAAGTATCATTTAATGATTTAGTTTCAAGCGAAGTTTAAGACGCAAAAAGAAATATAAAAAGGGCATAAAAGCAAACTGCAATGCAGGAACTAAAAATTTCAAGACGAAAACTCTGAAACTAAATTAAGATTGGAGGAAAATATATATTCATGCACATTGTAAAAAGGCTGCAGCCATCTTCACAGGTTTTGCTTGCTCCAGCGCCCCCCTACCGCCCCCTTCTGCTCCAGCGCCCCCACACCGCCCCTTTTCGTTCTACCGCCCCCCTGAAAAATGAAATCGCCCCCTGGGGGGCATTATCGCCCACGTTAAGAACCACTGATCTATCACAATGCCCTAGCCCCTGGATAACTCTACTACATATTACAGCCAATCATTATATGTAGCAAAAACAAAATTTATGAATTAATTAGGAACTACATAGATAGGTATTTCTCTTATCCCCTTCTAAGTCCACCTACAATTCTAACAGGCTTAGAGCTCCTTCCAAACAAATAATGATTTCTGAAGCCTCTCCATGTCCCCCTAAGCTGCCTTCTCTACAATATCAACAAAAGAGGAAAAACAATAGTACCACAATAGTGGAAAGAACCACCATTACACCAGCATGCTCAAGAGTATCAATGCCAAGAAGGAACAAAACATACAAGCAAGGCAAGTATGGCATTGATCATACAAAAGTATGCTGTGTTCTTCAGATACAATTTAGAAAACACAACTTAATCTAGTTCTAGCATTGCCTCTATATGTTGCATGTTTATGCACAGTACCAATTCTGAGCAACCTTTCCCAAAACCTAGATGCAGCGCAATTTTGCGCAAGTGCCTGACCTGGTGTCCCTCTGATGCAGACTGTCACTCTCATCATTCTTAATCATACATCTTAAAGACACAATTTTGCCCAAATCTGCGCTAAAGTGTGCAAGGAAATCTGTCAGAGCTTGAAAACAGTACTTTATAGCAGTGGTCCCCAACCTTGGGCCTCCAGATGTTCTTGGACTACAACTCCCAGAAGCCTTCACCACCACTTCTGCTGGCCAGGATTTCTGGGAGTTGAAGTCCAAGAACATCTGGAGGCCCAAGGTTGGGGACCACTGCTTTATAGACTAACACATTTCATTGGTGCTATTTTCATTGGTGTTATTATGTTAGTTGTCACTTACTACTCTTTCTGTAAGAGTATTTTAAGGCAATCCATAACCCCCCCAAAGACCCCCAAAATGACCCTGCAAAAATAGCACTCCAAAGTAATGGCTGAAGGTATTTGTCAGTTCAAAAATGCAATGTTGACATCACTGATATTAGAACAATCCAGATGAAAAGATAACAAGTAACATTGTTTTTAAGAGATATTTCCAAGCTTTGACATTTAATCCTCCTGCACTGAAAGCACGCAGAGGACGGTCCACTTACCTCCATTTCCATCCGCCCCATGCCCATGACATCATACTTGACGACGATAGGAATGGGATCTGTCCTACCTACAAGGGAAGCATTTTGATCAGTTGGGCAGGTAGAGAAAATTATCAGCCTCTGGTGAGTCGCTTTGTACACATTGGGTTTGGGTTGGTTAGAGATCTTGCCTTTGGAGTGCAGAGACCAGAAAGCTACAGAGAACCAAACACAAGCCATTCTCACAGCTTACAACCACAAGTTGACACATCATCAGTGCCAGACTTGCCCTGCTTATATCTTCTGCTCCCACTTAGCCTTGATATTCTTTCAAGCTAATATAGAAATAAAATACACTTATGAAACAAGATTGAAAACATCTGGGAGATGGAGAAGATATTGCCTCTCAGATCACCAAGAGACAATATGCAAGGTATAAACAGGATACTACTCATTCTTGAAACATCTTGGCTAAAGATAAAAAAAATCTTATATTTCATAAAAGTGCAAGCATTAATGCTTAGCAAGACCCACTCTGTATGCTACTATTTTAGAAGACTGAAGCTGAAATTCATCCCTTTCTGCATGAGCAAAAGGTCTTTAAACACTGCCAACTCAAAAATGGGCCTCCTGGATTCTACCACACTGTTTGCCCTACTCTTGTAAGCTGTGAAAAGGACTAGTTGCGAAGAAAATTGACTTCGAAACTAACCAAACTATGCTGAAGATTCCGTATGTATTTTTAATTCACTCATAACCAGCCAAACAAAGCAAAATGGGGCAGACGAGCACTTTGACTATCACAGCCTTTGAGGGGTGTTTATTTTTACATCACAACATGCGCTGTGAGTTGTGATGTAAGGCCACTGGAAAAAAAGGAGTTACTTACCTTATCCGGTGCATACCTTGAGTGAAAAAACAGAATGTTTACTTCCCTCATTATTGTTCTTGGGGGGATTGGTGTCAATTATATTTTTCTCTGTTATACATACACATACACATATGGTATACCCTTGGGCTAACAGAAATCCAAGCTTGAATTGTGCTAAAATAAGGAGACTGGGTTGTTATTGTTCCTCCATCTGGCACAAGAAATATAGCCTTAGACAACCCATGTCTCAAAAATTTAGCTATCAACATCTTTCAACTTTTGAGAGTTAGTATGGTCCAGCTGACAGTGTTTCACTTGGAGATCTGGGTTTATGTCCCACCTCTGTCAAAAGACTTGTGTGGTCTTGCTTTTGTTAATTGTCTACAAACAAGATTTGTGTTATTCTTCACAAGCTTATGTGAGAGGTTTTTTTCCAAGGGACTTGAAGAATTGTTTGTACTTTCAAGTGCCATAAAAATGAAGACAAACCAATCTCAGACTTCCAGACATAAATTTAACTTGGGAGTAAATTCCAGCTTACAGTATTTCTAAACCAAATATGTATTTAATACAGAGTCAGTTTTGATTTATTCTGAATTTGGAAACCTGGGCTGAGAGACTCAAATCCAGAAGTGCTAGAATTTTACTCTTATTGCAGCTTTTACAACATTTTCTGAAACAAGGGTGGGAAGGAGGGGATTTTATGCCCAACGGTATTAGAAGCAGTGACTGCAGTTTTGAGCAAAAGGACCAAATTCATGGTAACTTCTTAAAATGAAGTATGTTCCCTTCACCCCAAAAGGTTTGGTTTGGTTTCTTTAGCAGTTGCAATTGTTGCATCCAAGTTTCTGATTATGGCAGATTCATTCACAATATGAAGAATGCATCAGTACTTTTGCTTTCTAAGGCAGTCAAAGTGTTCTGCTTTCAATTAGCTATAATAGTGCCAGAACAACTACTAACACCCACCACAGTTTGGGCAAGGGAAGAGGGAGGAATCAAGTCTGGACGATATTAGAATTTTGATATTTGATGTGATTCTCCACAAATTTTTAGCAGCTCTAACACAAACATCCCTTCTGAGCATTAAACCATCAATGAACAAGGATCAGACACAAAAGAGTGCATGAAGAAATGAAAAGGGAAAAAGGGAAATGAAAGACCAAGCAGAAGAGATGAAGGCTACAACAGAGAAAAGTAAGCCTAACATATTTGGTGCTCTGATGACAAAAAAGGAAGTAAATTCAGTCTGAAAATTAAAAATTACCACTAAGTTTACCATCACCACAACAAGTCCCGGATCATTATGCTGTAAAAAAGAAACACCATTTGTTAGGCAGAAAACTGTCAGGGGAAGATAACAGGCCCTATGCAGTAGGCAGACAGGGGAAGGATGGGGCCAGGGAAGAATGAGAATGGCATCTAAGCTTTGGTTCACCCTACACTTCTTCTTGAATGACACAAACTTTGCTTTCATTTTCTACAGTGTTTTTGAACCCACAACTGAAAATAAAAAGATGCTCTTCAAGGAAAATTTTCTTCAAAGGAAATTTAAGAAGAAAATTTGAGGTGGTGATGGAATCGTTAACTAAGCAGCATGGTGGAAACTGTACCAAAGAACAAGGAGTAAAGCTTCATGTATATGTTTCCCAAACTTCTGATGGTAGTATCCCCCTACAGGAGTAAATCATTTCCAGCTTCAGATGGGGAGACACCTCAATGCAACCTTGTCTATGAAGACAAAGATTGCAGCTACAGCTCTTAGGTCAGTTCCAAGGCTATGCTAGAACTCTTTTCTCAACATATTAGTTTTCTTCAGGAATATTTTTTTCTGCAGGGAGAAAAGCATCCAAGTAAGTGAACCTGCACTTACACAAGTAGTAGAGCTCCAATGTACATTTACTATCTTAGCAAGAAGTTGGGATGGAATGAGAGGTGCAAGGTTAAGTCTTGCGTTATGCGTTCCATATTGTTGTATGTATGTCTTTTTAAAGCAGCTTAGGGTGGGATGCCAATTTTTTTTTCCTCAGCAAAGGAAACAGCAATGAAGTAGAAAGTTAACTATTTCAGTTGTGGAAACAACTCATAGGACAAGGATTAAATGACTGTTCCAGCACCAAAGTTAGCCAGTTGCCAGTGAAATATATGGCACCTTGATGAACAGTAAATGTTATTTGCTTTATATGATGAACGGTTAAAAAAAAATTGCGATACACATTTATGAAGTGTAACCTACTTCATCAGATTCATTACACAATTGATGAAGTGGGCTACAGTCCACAAATCTTACACCAAACTCTTTGTAATTTTGGCTGCAACAAACATGGCTACCCTGTTCAAAACTGCCATAGCAATTTGAGAATCTTCATAGCTGTTTGTAAATATTTTAGCACTCATTGTTACAAAGCAAGAATACCACTAATTATAGCAGTTTCCATTAAGTGTATATGGAAAACCCTTCCATTCAACACACCACCATGACTCAATTCTTCCCCTCCATCCCCAATAAATCAGATCTTTCACACTTCCTCTAAAATTCAAATATTAGAGCAAAATATTATGACTCTCCAAACAAGCCTCCAAATGGCAATGTGATGCATAGTCAATTTATATATTTATATTTTTAAAAGTATGCTGTATTTTCGCTGAAGATGCCCCCCATTACTTACAACAATCAAATTAGCGATGCACACAAACACTAAACTACAAAACTGAATATAAGACAAAATAAAAATAAAATATAAAACACAAATAGCAACAGCAATAAAATCAACCCAATCAGAGAAATGTATCAACAAATGAGATGTTAAAAGCCCAACAGAGATGAGGTGAGAAGAAAAGAGCCCAGACAGATTTCTAAAGTCCCATAATCAACTCTGTCCAGTAGATACACCGACCTGGTTTGAGATGACGGTGTAACACAGAAGAGAATCTCACATAATTATTTTAGTAGGTGAGAAGAAATGCGAAAGAGGAACTAGTCATTCAGACATTTTGGATTCAAACTATGTAAGGCTTTGGGTAGCCAACCCTTGGAACAGCTTTTGAAACAAACTAGAAACAAGTATAGATATTATATAATCAAAAGAATACATCCCAATAATATAACCTTAGCAACATCCTGGATGTAGGACTCTTGACCACCTCACAGGTTTCAAAGGCTCTTGAAGGTAACCTGAGCCAGAACAAGCTGCAGGAGTCCAGCCACCCTTTTCCAGGAAGGGCCAAAATTAACATATCAACTGAAGCTACACAAAAACATTTCTGGATGCAACTGCACCAACCTCAAAACATTATCCCTAATTTACTGACCTCCTTCACTGGGAACACAAGAAGAGAGAAAGGAATTTTCCTGTCATTTGTGACTGGTAACAATACAGTGGCCTTCTACCCATCCTACATCATGCCCAATGGGAAAAGCACAAGGCATGCAAAGCTTTCTAGATCCAGGCACATAACTTTCCTCACTACCATTTTCCCAGTGGAAAAGCAAAGAGAAACCACAGCACACTAATTGCACTTAGAGTGTTCCCAACATGCTAATTAAGCGTGCATGGCCCTGTTTCTTCCTCCTCTTCCCTTGTACAGGGAACTTGACAAGAGCAATACTGGGTCCACTGCTGCAACACCAGCTGCAAGTAATACACCTTGGAGACTCATGGCACAGTGGTCAAACCGCTGTACTGCAGCCAAAACTGTGCTCATGACAGTTTCTGACATGGGGTTAAATCCCAGGTAGCCGGCTCAAGGCTGACTCAGCCTTCTATCCTTCCGAGGTTGGTAAAATAAGTACCCAGCTTGCTGGGAGGAGGGCAATGTGTAGCCTGCATAATTTACTTGTAAACTGCTCAGAGAGTGCTTTAAGCACTATGGGGCAGCATATAAGCAGTGTGCTTTGCTTTTGCTTTTTTCTTTTTGGAGCCCTGTAACATCAGGAGAAACAGCGATTGCCATGACTGAGACATGGCAACCCTTCCCATGACATCCAGGCTGCATCAAGGGTGAGGATTGAGGCCAGCACCTTCAATCTGGTTCCCAATCCCCAGTCTGGGGTTTCTACTGCCACCTCTGTAGAATTCAGACTGCAGAGCTAGGTATCCCACAAATATTCTGACCACCTCCTAGAATTTTTTTTTTTAACCAAGTTAGAAAGAAGGACAGAACACAAATTTTCTGCAAAACTCCAAAGTCAATGGCCTACCCAAGGAGCTTCTGGTATCTGCTTTCCAAGAAGAAATAGAACTACCCCAAAAAGATATTGTTTTCCTGATTGGAAATGAATCAAGGTTTTCATAATATGAAACCATACTTTACGAAAGCCATGACTTCATTTAATTTAAATTTAATTATGTGCCGTGACCATCAAGTCAATTCCGACTAAGGGCTTTCTAGACAGGGAGTGCTCAGATGTGGCTTGCCATTCCCTTCTTCTAGGGGCACTTTGGAACTGTGCTCTTCTGGGATGCACAGTTGGGAATTGAAGTCCTACACTCTGCCTCTTCAGTTACCTAACACACTGAGCTATCCAACCAACTCCACTTAATGTAAGGTTTTATTGCATTATTTGGATGGATTTATCACTTTTTATCTAGGAGATTTTTTATCTCACTGCTAGAAAATGTATAAATATAAATCAATTAAATATAAACACAATCATATAATGTCTGAACATTAAGAAACAACCTCAATACAATTATAACACCATGAGAAAAGCAGGGTAACATCACAATCTCAAAAACAACACTGCAAAAAGTAACTGCTGCCAAAGATGTAAAATGCACTAACACCTTCAGCAAAGGAAGAGTCATACTGAAACAGCACCAAAACAAAAAAACAGCCATGAAAAACAAAATCCCAAGTCAATACACGGGCATGAAAAACTAAGCACCCTTTTCTTACCAGAAGCCTTTGGGAAAACTACATTTCCCATAGTCCTCCCTCTGACATACTATTAGCCAGGGTAAGAAAAGGAATGAAAAGAAAGAAAAACCTCCCCCTTTTCTCTTAGCTTTGTTACAGTTTTCACATGACTGCCTTAGAAGAAGTTTCTTTTAAGACAGTTATATTACGAACATAGGAAATTACTCTTTACTTAGTCTGTGAAATATCAATTAAAAGGGTAAAAAAAAAAACCCCAACCCCATTCTTTGTGGGAGCAGTCCACTGATTTTTTTTCTCTCTATTTAATTTCTATTCATTTCCAATAGAGATAGGATTAGGGATATGGGGCTGGGGGAATAGACATGGGTAGGGGAGGGTAAAATTCCAGAGAGCTAGAGGGTAGTTTTACATCCACTTATATAATTATACTAGAATAAAAAATAACAAAAAATTACAACTTAACTGGTTTTACCAGAATTGCTATTATTACTAATCTCTCCACTCCCTGATTGGATCTTCACATTCTACATGTATTATTATCAAATGCCTCATTTCTTTATTTACAATCTCAGACATAATATTCAATAAACACAATTCCAGTTTCAATGATATCTCGCAAAATACATTTTTTCAACATTTCATATGTTAATCTCCAATAATTTTCTGCTTCCCCACCCAACATGGTTGAAAGTACCCTCCTGTATTTTACATTTCCAACACTTATTAAAACAGTTCATATATTTTAGACATATTCTCTCATTGCTATTTCTTTTTGGGATTCTTCATAGAATGGTTCTTGATTTTCATACTATAAATCTTGAAGGCAGATATTATCCAGTTTTAATTTCTGTATTTGTTCGTAAATTCTTCTATGTCTTTGGGTTGTTTACATTAGCTAAAAACATTCTGAGTTCTTTTTTATTTTATTTTCTAATAGATGCTGATCTGCTCTTTTCATATGAGTTTCTTTGAGGCAGATAATATCCAATTTTAATTCCTGAACTTGTTGGTAAGTTCTTTTACATTTTTGAGGGGAGTTTAAGCCACTTACTTTGACTGCGTTGACTGCGAGAATTTTAAGCCTTTCTTTTATTATTCATTTAACCCATCTTTATTATTAAAGTTTTCTTTCTTCTTCTTGATCCTCTTGTTTCCATGGTGGGCTTTCTTTAGGTGCTTCCCATTTGGTCTTCTAGCTTAAGTTCTGAATTTCCTTCTGAATTTGGTTCTGATGGTCCACTTGATTGCTTCTCTTCCTGTTTCTCATCTGTCTATTTCTCTTCTTTCCTATCCAGCCATTTCCCCTTTTGTCCCTGTAAAGTTTTCTGCCTTCATTATTGAATTAATTTTGTGACTTGAATTGGAATGCTGCATTAATTCTTTGTGCTGTATCTATATTTTTCTGTACTTCTTCTGGTCGCATTTCCATAAGTGGGACTAAAAATTAGTTACCAATTGCACTGTGTCTTCACCTTTAGCAGGTTGATTTCGTCTTGTTTTCTTTCATGTTGTATCTCTACCAGCTCTGCATTCATAATCTCCCCTTTTTTGTTTTTTGTTTTTGTGTGTTTTTTTAAAGTTTTTTCTATTTTAGCTTCCCCCCCCCCCCCGTAATTTGGTGTTTAACATTACAGTGGGGTCTTGACTTAAGAACGGCCCGAGTTAAGAACATTTTGACTTAAGAACTGCTCTCATAGGAAAATATTGACTTAAGTACTTAGATTTGAGTTAAGAACTGAAAAAAAACCACGTGGGAGGCAGGGAAAGTGCAAAATTTGAACTTTCAGTTAACTGTTGGCCAGTGAAAAGGGTGCCTGTCTGCTTCCTCATTCCTCCCAGCGTTTAGAGAGTGGATTGGGAGACGGTCTTCAGACTGCCTGGTACTGCCTGGACTGTATTTTCCCTGCCTTCCCTGAACCTTTCTTGACCTAAGAAAAAAAAAAGAAACAAAATATCCCCCTCTAGTGGTCGAAGGCGGAATAGCAGCTTCCCATTAGTTTCTATGGACTGAAAAGAGCAGATACGGATCAAATGGTTTTCAATGCATTCCTATGGGAAATGCAGATTTGACCTGAGAACTTTTTGACTTGAGAACCGCCTTCCAATACGGATTAAGTTCTCAAGTCAAGACCCCACTGTAGTCATTTGTGTTCCTAAATCTTTGATTTGTTCAGATAGCTGAGCCATTCCTCCTTGTATCTGCTGTAATACTGTAGATAACGTATTTTGAATGTTCAGATATCAATCCTTAAGTGTCTCTTGCCCCAATAATTTACTCAGACTTCGTTCTTGCGCAGCTGAGCTTCTTCTTTCCTCCATTCACTGCTATACTTGCAATTTTTAAAAAAGCTGTTTGGGCCTTTTCCCAGCAGGTGTCACTGTTGCCTTACTTTTCCTTCATACAACATTGTTTACATAGGTAGAGGTTCCCCTTGACATTTAGTCCAGTCATGTCCGATTCTAGGGCGCAGTATTCATCCCCGTCTCCAAGTCATAGAGCCAGCATTCGTCCGAAGACAATTTCCGTGATCACGTGGCCAGTGCGACTAGACACGAAACGGCGTTACCTTCCCACCGTGGTTGTAGCTATTTATCTACTCGCATTTTTACATGCTTTCGAATAGCTAGGTTGGCAGGAGCTGGGACGAGCGATGGGAGCTCACTCCGTTGCGTGGATTCAATCTTACGACGGCTGATCTTCTGACCTTGCAGCACAGAGGCTTCTGCAGTTTAACCCACAGCGCCACCACATCCCTATTGTTTACATAGTCCATCCAAAACACAGATTAGCTTTTCTCTCTCCTTAAAAATGTTCTCACAGTCCGCAAGTCAAAACAATGAGTGTTTAAAGGAATAGATAGTGCCTTGAGGCAAATAACATTAGCAGTTCAATCTTTCTCTCCAGCCTGAGTAATTAGGGGTAAGAGGGAGTAGGGCTTTGTCTTCTTTAGAATAGTTTCTTTCATTTAATGTCCTTTTCCTTCCCTCTCCCTCTCCAATCTAAACTGCTTGGGATACAGGAGGGAGGGTCACTTCCACCTCAGTGCCAAAGGAAACAGAGGCGGCTCCAATCCGATGATGTTACACAATCTAAAACTCTTCCTAAATTCAGAAGTTCAAAGTTCTATTCTCTACTTCTAGTTTCATCCATCAGCATTGTAATTAGCATTCCCACAGGAACCCTCTTTGCCTTTAATTAAAACGGTTCTTTCACAAAACAATTTTCTCCCTTTCTTTCTCCTTCTTCCGACTGAGGCTGAGGGATGGGGTGGGAGGCTCGCTTCTACCGTTGGCTCGAAGAATTGTAGGATCTAGTCCGCTTTCACTAACCTGTTAAGCCCAGCTTTCTTCTGTGTAATTGTTTTAGGTCCATAAAGGTTTCTTTATATAAAACACATATCTTGACAGAGTCCTGGTCAGAATATTTTCCAAAACCCTTCTGTACTCTTCTGCTCTCTGCAAGGGCTGCTCCCAGCTCTTTGCCCAACATGGCTTCCTCCTCAGTCCGTGCACTCAAAGAAGACTTGGGGGGGGGGGGAGCAGCTTCCGCCGACTTCTCTCCCCTTTCTGTCACCTCTGCTGCTTCAGATGGTGCTTTTCCTAGAGGACCGTTCTTTTGCCCCCTACATTGGGGTGCATCAAAACCGAGAGGCCCCGGTCAGTTTCAGAAGCTCTCCTGAAACCTGAGCGGTCCCACCGTGATGAAACCCCGTCTCCAGCAGTCCACTGAATTTCTGACAGCTTCTACAACCATTACAGAGACCTTAAATGACAACAGAATATAAAGTGAGAATTCTGAACTGAAAACCCCAAAATGTGGGCTATCCTTTTCAAAGGCAGTTACTGTACTGCAATACAGTACAGTATTTTGAGCAGCATAAATTGTCTTAAATATTTAAGGTAGCATAAAAAGATTTTCATGTATGATTTCCATTTTACACTGACACAGAAAGCTGTGTTCCTCTCATGAAGTGGCCCAGTCAGCAGTGCAACATTAAGAGTATTCCAGTTATGCTTTCCAGGGATAAACTCAGTAAGCTCAAGAAAAATCCTTTTGTTTTCTGTCATTTTCTTCACAGAGAGATGTTCCTGGTGTGATGCGATGTACACATGAGTAGGAACTCTTGAATAGTGGCATTCCCGCTCTGGTATGGAGCTAACATAGAGGTAGGAACCTGTTTTGCTGCTAACGTGTCACTTTCCATGTGGAGAAATTAACAATGGAAGAAAGAGGGACAATGCACTCTTCTCTGCACAGAGCAAGTGTATATGTGGGGTGAATGACTAGAAAACTCCTATGACTCATGTAGGAAGTACTTCAGTCTGGAATGTGCAAGGATTCAGACAAACCTAAAACCATTTACAGTTAGGAACTGCTAACTTATTTTGTTATTCAGCTGCAAACAGAAGACGTCACCTCACAGATAATGTGAGATGAAGTTGAGATACATAATCATATGGGAATCCACGGTATTATCATGAATCTTGCTTGAATTCAGTCAATGAGTCTACATCACAGTCATACTTCACAGAATACAGACATGATATAAAATAAGAGGTACCATATTTTTCTGTGTATTAAGATGCCCCCCTTTTCTAACCCAAAATTAAGAAATCAATATTTTAAACATAAAACAGAACACATTTTATTTAGAAATTAGGTAACATTTACATACCAGTACTGTCATATTATGCATCACACTTTGACTTTATTCATCCTCTGGGCTCAGAACACTCGGACATTATGAGTCCCTGTTGCATCTGAGCACTGCCTACATGTACCACCTCCATCGAGGTGTGTTCCAATTACAGTGGTGCCTCGCACAACGGGTGCCTCACACAACGATGAATTCACACAACAATGCCTTTTCCTGTTAAATTTGCCGCCTCACACAGTGATGTTTCCTATGGGGGATTTTCACACAACGATCTCCCTTTTCGCTCCTGTAAAAGTGTCTTACAATGTTTGGAAGCCGTTTTAAATGCTTGCAATGGTTAGCCCACCTCCTGAAACCTATGCAAACTGATTTTGGTGTTGTTCTGACACTTTGTTAATTTATGATGATTTTTTAAATTTTCTCCATTGGAAACCATTGGATGGTCTGTCTAATGGTTTCCAATGGAGAAAACAAAAAATCATCATAAATTAACGAAGTGTCAGAACAACACCAAAATCAGTTTGCATAGGTTTCAGGAGGTGGGCTAACCATTGCAATCATTTAAAACAGCTTCCAAACATTGTAAGACACTTTTACAGGAGCGAAAAGCGAGATCGGGAAAGGGCTCTTTGATCTTCGTTTGCCTTTTAAAGCTCTTCCCGATCTCCCTTTTCGCTCCTGTAAAAGTGTCTTACAATGTTTGGAAGCTGTTTTAAATGATTGCAATGGTTAGCCCATCTCCTGAAACCTATGCAAACTGATTTTGGTGTTGTTCTGACACTTCGTTAATTTATGATGATTTTTTGTTTTCTCCATTGGAAACCATTAGACAGACCATCCAATGGTTTCCAATGGAGAAAATTCAAAAAATCATCATAAATTAACAAAGTGTCAGAACAACACCAAAATCAGTTTGCTTAGGTTTCAGGAGGTGGGCTAACCATTGCAATCATTTAAAACAGCTTCCAAACATTGTAAGACACTTTTACAGGAGCGAAAAAGGACTTCGCAAAGCCATTGAGATGTATTGAGTCGGCTTCAATACATTCCAATGAAGGAAACATTGTTTCACACAGTGATGTTTCCTATGGGGATTTTCACTCAGTGATGGCAATCCGTTCCAATTGGAACGGATTAACCGGTTTTCAATGCATTCCTATGGGAAATGGTGTTTCACAGAACGATGTTTCACACAACGTTGATTTTTTCGGAACCAATTAACATCGTTGTGTGAGGCACCACTGTAGTTTGTTCAGCATTAGCTGACGTCAGTTACATAAGGCTCATAATTGGAGGAAGATAAGTCTCCTGACTGTAGGAAGCTAAGCCTCATGACTGGAGGCAGCCTGTTTGCAGAGGCAAGGTATGGGCCATTTTATTCTCTCCTCAGCTTACTTCCGTATATAAGACAACCCTCAATTTTTAATCTAAAGATTTTAGACAAAAGTATCATCTTATACATGGAAAAATAAGGTACCAGGCTCCAAACTGGAAAGCAAGCTACAGTACAATACTGAAATTCAGATATCTAATCCCATTCATAGAGGTATATTAAGATGGATGGGAAAGAGATTCAGTTCATATTTTTATGCAAACTTAAAAAATTCACATGTCAAAATATATGCATGAACTGTAATAGTTATTCAGTGATATTTGCATAGAAGTATATACAAATTTTCACATGACCTTTAAAAATCACATTGATGTGGAAACTAGATGGAACAAATTTAATGCTAGAAAAATGAGAACCTGAGCAGAATCAGATTTGACAGATCCATCCATCCCTAATGGACATTGGTGGCAGTCAGAGAGTCAAGGTAAATGCACTATGCAGAATGTTCAGAGAACCTCGACTTTCTGTCCCCAGTGCCATTTTTTTAAAAAAGTTCTACTGCTGAGGCATAATATGGGACATTACAGTTATTTATGTATGTATTATTGGATTTTTATCCTGCCCTTCTAGACAGAAGTCTACTCAGGGTGGCTCACAATATATTGTGCATAAACAAGTTAAAAACAACATTTAAAATCTACAATAATACTATAATCAAGATGGGAATAAACAGCAAAACCAAGAAAAGTAAATGGCAGGAGGGAAGGCTTGCCTAAAGAGCCAAGTTTTTAATTAGCTCTTGAAAACACCCGGTGAGGGTGCCAGGCGGCAAGCTGTTCCAGAGTCAAGGGGCCACCGCCGAGAAGGCCCGGTTTCTTGTTCTTTGTTTCTGGGCTTCTCTTGGCATCAGGCCCCTCAGCCGTCTTTCCTGGCTATGGCGAGTGACTCGAGTAGATCTAGGTGGGAGAAGGCGTTCTGCCAAGTATCGAGGTCCTAAACCATTTAGGGCTTTGTATGTCATCATTAACACTTTGAAGTCAATGCAGAAATGAACGGGCAGCCAATGCAGAGCAGCCAGAATGGGACAGAGATGCTGGAATTTTCTCATTCCACTAAGTAATCTGGCTGCCGCATTATGCATCATTTGAAGTTTCCGCTTCAAATGTTATGCATCAGAAGGAGAGATCCAAAGGACTAACTTCAATGAACTAATTTTAACTTAGCACAACTGAGTGAGAAATGGCTTCGATATACAAAAACCTAGGATATCCTCAAACCTAGGATATCCTCAAAGCTGTATATTTGTGCCAGGTAGTGATATCTGGCATAAAATATAGGAGCCTCAGCCTTATTTTTAAGAAGAAAAGTTTCTCACTGTGAAAATCAAGTTTAAGGTATATTACCAGTTTTTCACAAAATCTTCTTCAGCCAAAAAGGAGGAGATAAATTGATTATGCTTTTATATCTTTATCTACATTACAATGGCCCATCCCTTCTTCCAAAGAGCTTGGAGTTGCATACCTAGATTCCCAAGAAGTCTTTTTTTCTTTCAAGGTTTTGGCCAATTTCTGAGTTGGTTTTAGGCCAGAGATGCTGAATGCAAGACAAATCTGAACATCAAATACTTAATAAATATTCATGTCCACAACACATAACTTTACATCCACACACATACTTTGATATAAGAGAGATCAAGTAGTAGAAACATCAGTTACTTTATAGAAATACTCATCATCGTCCAGCCAATATGCAACATTTCCACAGACTGTACTTACTAAAATCTCTTGAATAGTGTAAGTACTGTTCCCTGCAATTTTTAGCTTTAAGCAACCATCTCACCACTATCTAAAAATCCTTTACACACCTTCTCATCTGAATGTTGTCACTCAAGGTATGTATGTATGCATTTAACCTTTTCATACTCCTTCCATATGAGCCTACCCGGCAGTTAAGATCTAGCCAGGGGGCCCTTTTGAAAGAGCCATCCCTCAAGGAGGTAAGAGGGATGGCTTGTACACAAAGGGCCTTCTCGGCAGCTGCTCCCAGACTATGGAATGCCCTCCTGACTGAAATTCGTCTGGCGCCAACGTTGATGACATTTTGGCGCCAGGTCAAAACCTTCCTGTTCCAGAAGGCTTTTAATTGAAATAACATCAACTGTGGGTCCTGATGATGGCAATTTTAATTGTATTTTAATTGTATTTTAATCATTTTGTCTTTTATTGTATTGAATTTTAATTGTTGTAAGCCGCCCAGAGACCTCTGGGTAGAGTGGGTGGCATATAAATTAAATAAATAAATATAAAAATAAATAAATAAATAATAAATAAATGAATGAAATAAAATTTCAGAACAGTGTTCAGAAATGGTGCTTCCAGAGGTTGGAAGGAACACGTCTTCATCAATAGAGCACATTGACTCTGTAAATTTTACACTTTGTGCCGGCCCTCAATCAGAATACTCAGGGGTGGGTGGGCAAGTGCTCCTGTACTTGTGCGAAGGGGTGGGGGAGTGCTCACACTGGTACCCCCGAGCAGGGTGTGTGTGTGCCCTGCCTTCCTAAGAGGCTCAGCTGGTCCGCGGTCCCAAAAAAGTTGGGGACCGCTGCTCTAAGTCAGAGGTCCCCAACCCCCGGTCCATGGCCTGAGCCAGACCAGGCCGCTGAGACAGATCTCCCTCCCCCACACAGCCCGTTTGCAGCTGCGCGTGCGCTCCAGCATGCCCATGTGAGCACCACACTGCCGTTTGCGCATGTGCACCCGTGAGAGAGAGAACGCATGCTTGTTCGTGCGCAAGCGCGGGGGGTGCCCCACCTTCCCCACAGACTAAAATGTTGGGGACCAATGCCCTAAGTGACACACAAAATACTAAGCACTATTTAAAAATATAAAACCCCTAAAAATACAATGTAGCAGTAAAACAGGCATTTTAAAACAGAATAAACTTTTTTTAAAAAAAATCACAGTGTACACACTAAGCAGCAGATAATGCAAGACAGGAATTTCCAGAGTCTAAGACAGCCACAATTTAAAAAAGCATGAAAACCTATTTTAAAAGGAGCTTTCAGGAATAAAAAATCCCTGGCTCCCAAGAGGCCCTTTGTCCGGCCATGAAAGAACACTGACTTGTATGCCAGGGAAGTATTTCTATTACATATGTAGCAGCATCACTGTCAGACCAATGGAATGAGGTGTAACACAACCTTAAGCTTCAAAATCTTTCCCCTCATACCATCCCATACTGGCCAGAGATGCTATGGCTGAAATTCTGATGCTTAGCTTAGTTAAGTCACACTACAGTAAGTCCACTGAATCAGTGGGGATTTGGGTGAGCCAACTCCTCTGTAACTTCCATATATTCAAATGGATCTATTCTAGTTATGACTGACTTTAGCACAGTTGCTTCCAACTAAAGTACACCTATTTGAATCAATGGAACTTACAGAAGGCTTAATTCACCAAATCTCCACTGACTACTACAGTGCAACTTACTACACGAAGCAACAGATTTTCAGCCTATGAGTTTTAGTCCTAAATGTAAGTTTCCCAATTGCTATGTAACATGATTGACATCATGGTGTCACTGGATTGAAGGCGACTCAGCAAGTGGCTCAAACACAAACTGGAAATCCTAGTAAAACTAGAGACCCTGATCCTTTCAGCTGCCACAGTCTGACTGGGGGAGGAAGGGGGAAATTTCCATCAGGGATAAAGAGCTGGATTAAAATATCCATTCCAAAGGCAGCTGCTAAGCACGTCCAGATTGCTTCCCTATTATGACTTGTGCTAGTGTAGAAAATGCATACTACAGACAAATCTTGTCATTCAACTAGGAAAAAGTGTATGCCAGCCAGCATCTAGCAGCACAAGTACTAGAGAAGTCTTCGTCTTCTTTGAGGCCCTGTACACTGGCTGTACTAAACAGATCACAGGTGAAAAATGGGGTTCAGCATTATGAGAAGATAATTCTCTGGAAGTTTCACATGTGTTTATCCTTCCTCTTTTTTGGCACAACAATGAGGAAATCAGATTCTCTCACTTCCATTGCTAATTACCAACAGTCTAGCATTACAACCAAACCTTAAATTGTAGCTAGCCTTATCTATGGCCAAGGAAAATAAGGTAGCTTAATAAAATCAAGGTTGGTTTATCCAGATTGGTTTATCCATAATGCTGCACTGGAACCAGTAACATGGGTTTTGGGTAAACTTTTTATTCAGAAAATTTTCCAGTGCCCTATATAGTGAGTGCCCTAATCTAGAATATATTTGGTCCACATTTACTAGACAGAACCCGTAAATGTCAAAAGAGTTCATAAGTACTTGAACTGAATTATATGATATTGTTTCTAGAGTGCCTGAACAGAACTAGAACTGGAGAGACCTGGATCACAGAAGTTCACTGTGTCACCCTGGACAAATTATTCTCTCTTGAGTCTGGGCAATGAGATAGGGCAATGAGACATTTCTATGTTCACTGAAAGTAAAACAACATTTAACCAGTGTTAGCTTATGTTTTAATTGGGCTCACACATCTAAAAAGCAGATTTATAATTCTGTAGTAGTTATGTGCATATGTGGTTTGATTTCATCCTCCCATTTAAAATTCTGTAAAATATATGGGCATGAGTCTACAAGAGCTGAGCACTACTGCTGAGGACAGGACATTTCAGAGACCATTCATAAGTGATTTGGTGTCACGTAACATCAACAATTCTCACATATACCTCCTGGGATTACCACGTGAAAAATATTAGTCTCCTTAAAAGCTGGAGCAAAACTAATCTGGATTTTGACTTAAACCTTGCTTAAGAACACAGGAATGATTTCATGAGTTCAGACAATTGTGAAACTGGTAAACTTGACTAATACTGTACTGTCATCCATTAATGATTACTAACTCATTTTAACAAATAATGATTGTTTCTTTACCTGTTTCTTCCTTGGTTTTAGAAACTGATTTTTCACATGAATACATTAGGCACTGGACAGTTTCCCTTGGAAAATCTTCAAGTCTAAATCACTGGCTTCAGTTTAAAAAAGAAAATTTAAATTATCTGTATTTCCCCAAGACTGCATCAAAAACGGAGGGTATGCATACAATTTTAGGGTTTCACAGGTTAGAACTTCTAAACTTAAACAACCATGGTTTAGTGTTATATACAGAATGGGTGATCCTGAACAACCCTCGCTTTCTGGTCTGTAAAATTAATGACCTGTTTGTAAAAAAGGAATAAGGATAGAAGACAAAGATTAGAAAGGTCTTTTCATATTTAAAATATTATAGAAATGACAACCAACAGTGACAATTTCAGGCTCTATTCTTAACCAGGAGCCCTACTTAAGATGTTGTTTGTACAAAACTGGCTTCAGTCTCTCAAAACTGCAGTCACTGGGGTGTTAAACTATAAAAGGATTTACTTCAAAACACAGCTGCGAACTGAGATACCCTGTATGTGGGGGCTGACCAGAACTGCCCTAGCCTTTCCTTTACAAAGGAGGGACACAGCTAATTGTCCTGCAGTATAGAGTGGCTTCTTTCCCCCTTCCAGAGGGAAAGTCTCAAAGAATCCAAATGATATCATAACATTCAATATTAAAATGAATATTGAGACACAGCAATTGGCAGAGAGGAGACCTCTGCTAGTTCTGCATCCCAACAATGGAATACAGAGGGAGCACTGCCAACCAGAGGGAAACACATGGTTCCTTCAACAGCAGCTCTGCTGGAATCACTATGATAAGGTTTGAATGTGCAGTCTTCTTCCATCTATGGAAAGATTTGTGGAGATGTGACATTTTAAGACTCTTCTTCTACTCCAAAAGCAAGACACAGATTTAAAATCTTAAGACCACACAGGAACAAAAGATTATCTATAGGAATAGTTTAGGGCACTTATTTAATTATACCTTTGAACTCAATGGTTGTCCATCTTTCCCTCCCAAATTGCCTTTACTTAAAAGCATCCCAATAAATTGGCCTCCAGTTAATTTGCAAAGAAATATATCCTAATTTTTAGAACCTTAGCTATGAAAATTTGCCTAATGTTGCACAAAAGATCACATCCATTCTGTAAGCAGTAGTGGTTGAAGCCAAGTTAGCATGACTTGTATAGGTAACTTGAAATATCAATTGGGGATTTCCCAGATTTATGCATCATGCTACAACAAACTCTACTGTTCCGTAAAACTTTGCATCTTGCCTCATCCACAGGTACATGTGACATTTCCCTCTCTTCCTGATGCTCTTTCAAACATATGAAAGTGACAACTCCCTTCATACAGACTAAAGAACTATGCAGGGCTGTTGACACATACAAAGTTTTCCAGGTTACAGATTGGTCCAAAAATAACCTTTCACTGTTCCCTAAACATCTACAACTATTGGAAAACCAGTATGTGAAGGCACTGGGTAGTACACCTGTAAAAACTGTTCATTTCCCATATGCAAAATGTATCCATAATTTTTAAATAAATCTCAGTTTTAAGATTCTGATGATATTTTGCATATCCCCAATAAATATCTCAGTCATCCACCAATATGAAGCCCGTGAAGCAAAGTATGTAGTGACAAAGTCTAAAGCCGGGTGGACTATTTTAGACAGTCTGGAGACCTTTTCTGCCCTCTCCCTGGTCATCAGTGGGCTGACTCAAGTGCGTTACCTGAGGTGTCCAGGTAGTCTGTTTTGTTTTGCTTCTCTTTCCCTTTCCTTTCCAAGTTATGTTGGTCCTAAAAAAACCTCCTGGAGGAAGATGTCTTTTAAATAGCCAAACATGCCCCCAAACAATTCTATGGACCAACAGACATTTTTAGAAGCAAGTATTTTCTGGAAATGAGATTGTCAGGGTGAAATGCAGCTCAGAAGCCACACTTTGCCCACCCTAGTCTAGATCCTTATTAGCGTCTGCACCCACTTTGTGGAATACTCTCCCAACAGTTATATCATGCTCTGTCACTGTTCTGAAAGAACATAGAAACTTGCATCTAGGGTGTTTAGCTATCACAGCCTTCAACTGTGTCTTAGCTTTTTGACTCATTACTGTTCCTCAACATGCACAAAAGCAACGTGAAAATTACACAGTGCCAGAGAAAAATAGGGATGGACAAGGGCTGACCTTCCCCACTTCCTCTAAGCATCTGATTATCAACTGTATCTCAGCCTGTAGTATGAAAAGAATAGGAAACTCTTTTCTCAGCCTTCATAGCATTAAGCTGCTGCCAAGGCTTCATCTCTCTGGAATTTTCATATTTTTCCTTTATTTTCTGCTATACTCATGCCGTATCTTCCTTTCATTCTGATGCTGTCACCTTCTTGTCCTGTACCACTCAAAATACCCTTGCAAACTTCTGAGCCATTATGAAGAATTTTCTTTCTCTTCAGTTTTCCAAGAACAGGTTCTAGATGTAAATACATATACTGTATTAGTCATGTTTCATTTTGTACAACTTCTGACATATCACGCTCCCTAAAGGAGAATACTTTTTGCTGTATTCCACATCCTTATGTCATGTCAGCAACAACCAACGTGTTTTTATTTTTTCTGTAACTCTCATTATTCTTTGAGAATCTGACTACTTTTGCTTCATACAGAACTTCTACACCATAAGCTAAACTCACATAAGTTTCTTAAAATCCATTTTAAACACAGATCTTGATTTCTTCTTACACAAAACATATACAATTATTTTATGTCACTGCTGGCTGTGCTACAGCCACTCCAGAGAATTCCTTTGATAAGAAGAATACAGAATAACCTCTACAAGACAATGGATCATATCATGGAAGAATAGAAGGGAGCAGATGGCTACTGTATTCAACACTAAGCTTATCTGACTTTTCTATTGCATTACCAAGCACAAGCTATCTAGTAGCCCAACAATAGCTAAAAATGCATGTTAAGTCTAGGTAGAACATGTTTTGGTAAAATAATTTAAACTTCAGAAACAAAATGGGCTGTAGCAGTGGAAGATGAACACTTTCACAGTTTCTGGCGAGCCACTGGGCTCATCTGCAAGCCCTCCGTTGAACTACCCAGAGATTCCAGTTGCAGGGCAGCCCAAAAGCAAGGATAAATTGAACAGTGGTGCATGGCAGGCAGGAAGAGATGGAGGAGCAACAGCCCCAGGAGAAGGGCACAGCTGCAGCCAGCAGGGCACAGGTGCAACAGGGTGGGAGGAGAAGGGGATAAAGGAGATGAAAGAGGGGAATGGTAAGAGGCTCTAGAGGAGCAGCTGCTCATCTTCTGTGCCCTGGGGAAGAAGGAAGAGTCCTTCACCATCCAGGACCCCTTGACTAGTGTGTGGACCACTTTCCCCCAGGAACAGGACTTCATGAGCCAGGAATATTACCTCACAGCATCGAGAGTGGCCAGAGGGCACAACCCCAACTCAGAAGAAGCATTGGAAGCATCATCACCAATACCAAAAGATCATCACTATAACTAATTGACACATTATCTTTTTTTTAAGTTGAGAATGGGGCCTACAGGATCAGGTACTATTAACTACTTGTGAAATCATCAAACAACTATGTTCCCTAAGGACATAAATTTTGCTATGTCTTCACTACCAAGGACAAAGTGTTGCTAGGTTACTGAAATGGCTCTCTCTATTTGGCTTTTCAAAAACCACCGCATCACTGTTTTTGCACAGAAAATTACAAGATAAGAGAACACAGGCAGCACTCTGCAATGTATTTATACACTAGTGCATGCAGATCCCCTCAACTAATTCATGAACAGATCACCCAATGTGTCTTACCATTACTAAACACTACGAAAGTATTCTGAAAGTAATACATTGTGCTACCAAGATGTGAGCTGGATAGAACAACTGTCAGGCAGATACACAGTTGGCTACAGAATCATACTCAGAGGGTGATGATTAATGGCTCCTTTTCTAACTGGGTGGAAGTAACAAGTGGAGTACCCCAGGACAGGATGCTGACAAATTGGAACAAGTTCAGAGGACGGCAACAAGTATGATCGGATTGGTTGGAAACCAAGCCCCATGAGGAAAGACTGAAAGAACTGGGGATGTTTAGCCAGGAGAAACGAAGACTGAGGGGAGAAGATAGCACTTTTCAAATACTTGAAAGTATTTATTTATTTATTTATTTATTTATTTATTTATTTATTTATTTATTTATTTATTCATTCATTCATTCATTCATTCATTCATTCATTCATTCATTCATTCGATTTTTACCCTGCCCCTCTAGACAATGTCTACTCATACAGAGGAGGGGCAAGATATCTTCTCGATCATCCCAGAGTACAAGATATGTGTGGGGACAGGACCAGAAGTAAGCCGTCCCCTCGCGAATATAGCCTAGATCAAACAAGTAAAATCACGGAAAAAGGAAGAAGTAAAAAGAACAAAAGAGCAAGCAAGTGAGACGCGCGCGGAGAAAGTGGAGAAGGACAGTCTCGTGGAAGGACTAGGGTGGTCTAGAGCACTGGTTCTTAACCTTGGGTTACTCAGGGGTTTTGGACTGCAAATCCCAGAAGCCTTCACCACCAGCTGTCCTGACTGGGGTTTCTGGGAGTTGCAGTTCAAAAGCATCCAAGTAACAAAGGTTAAGAACCACTGGTCTAGAGGAGAGGCACGAGAGGGGGGAACGGTTAGGACAGTTAGCCGGTGAAGTGAGAAAGGAGAGGGAGGAAGCGGATCAGAGAAGGGAGAAGATTGATGTATTCCTGACAGGTGGGCGAAGTATCCAAAGAAACCGAGGAGGTTACTGTGTTTAAGGAGAATAAAGGGGAGAAAGCCAATAAAAGTGTACAGGTTTTCTCAGTACCCCAAAAGAGAGCTGCTGAAAGTATAGATGACAAAATTGAAGGAACATCAACTAGAGATAGAGTCAAGCCGATAATACCTGGGTTGAGTCCAGAAGAGTGGACTGTTCTAGTCTATCCAAAGAGTCGAGGTCTGTAGGGACCAGTTTATCCGGTAGACCCGAAGATGGTGAAAGAGAAGCCATTAGAAGGCGAGTGGGCTCGTCACCCGTGCTGCGGGACACTGCGCGGTGTGCAACCTTTGCTTGAGAGACCCGACGGAACACGAGAAGGAAGCAAGAACCTATTACTAAACAATGTTAATTGTGAAAAAGCCTTTGTTATGGTTATGGGAGGACTCACCTCCTCAGTTATCTATATGTTGTCCAAGTGAAGTAAACAAAGGAGACCCAGTTGGTTTTGTCAATAAAAGTTCATTTATTCATAATTCAGACTCATCTTTTGTGTTACAAGAAGAGGAACAGCCTGTGACAAACCCCGAACCTCCTTACAATATGCAACAATGGACTCAAGTTACAGGAAGCTAAATTTTAATTTAATACAGTATCAGGAAAAGCTACGTAACTATTAGAGCAGTACAACAATGGAATCAATTACCTCGAGAAGTGGTGAGTGCTCCAACACTGGAGGCATTCAAGGGAAATTCGGACAACCACCTGGCAGATATCCTTTGGATTGTATTCCTGCATAGAGCAGGGGGATTGGACTTGATGGCCTTATAGCCCGCTTCCAATTTCATTATTCTATAATTGTATGATTTTACCTTACTCACTACGTCACTGTGCAAACACATCTATATGAAAGTTAAAATGTAAATCTGAGAGACTGTATGCTATTATCAGAACTTGGGCATTCATTATTTTGAACTGCAGTCCACAGATCCCTCAGGCAGCGGGGGCAGTGACCATGTTAGCAGGTGGATTCTAGAAATAATTGCTCCCAAAAGTATATTTCCCAAGCCTAGTTATCACATATCACTTATATCCCACCTTCAGAATCATTTGATTGAATGGTAGGGTATACAACTTAAAAACAATGTGCTGATCTCTACCAAATCCTTCTCAATTTTGCAACAATTTCTTGCAACTGTGATGCTCAAAATCCTATCATCTCATCAGAAGGAAGGGAGGGAAAAATCACTTGTGATCTTGCTTAGGAAGTCTTTAAACATGTTTAGAAGACAATGCCTTAAAAATGTAAAAGTTATTACAGTTTGTTATTTACCTCAGTGGTTCTTAACCTTTGTTACTCGGATGTTTTTGAACTGCAACTCCCAGAAACCCCAGCCAGTACAGTTTTACTCCAAAACTCCTGAGTAACCCAAGGTTAAGAACCAGTGATTTACCTGAGAAAGGATCTTTGCACTAAAGATAAGAAAAATGCATTTGGACTGTAATCTTTTCATATGCATGCACACAAACATGCATATTCATGCATGCAAAGATATGAAGCAGACAAGGTAGGTATCATAGACTTTCATCTCCTGGCTGTAGCCACTGGCATTTTAAATGCAAAATATTGCAGTTGGAATGGGACATAGGGAAACACCTTTGCTTTACAACTCATGTGGCAGAATATGAAATACAATACACAACTGCTGTCAATAATCTAGACAGTCTCATATATGTCTTCAAAGGCTAAACACCTAATCAATAATAATGGTTCTCATCTCTAATAAAGCTGTGAGCTGCCCAGAGATGTGAGGAAGGAAGCATTTCACCAAATAAAAAAAACTGAATTGTGAATTTTTCAGTCCATTTATTTTTATGGAAAATTTTCCATTAAAAAAAAACTTCATAAAATTCAAAGCAGATGCCAAATGTGAAACTTACCCAAGTGGTTTGGAGTAATATATAAGTGACAATGAAACTGAAGATGCCCCAGCAACCTAAATGGAGTAGAGTTAAGCTCTCCCAGAAGTAGATGAGAGAGAAAAATCCAAATGAAACCCTGGCTCTTTATCCAGGCTTTTGGAAACCTTACCCCTTCTTAATTTTATTTATAAGGCAATGTCATGCTGGCCCTACAGTGTCAGTTTATTGCCTAATGTCTGATTCAGTTGTCTTAATTTAGCCATGTGGAGATTTAGTGACACTTGTTAGAGAGGAGAATTTTATGGTAGGTTCTTGTTTTGGTATGTTTATTATTTTAATTCTGTTTGTCTATTTATGTTACTTTATTATAGCCACCCAGAGTAGTGGCCTGCCACTAGATGGGCAGGGCACAAATCCAATAAATATATACATTAAATAAATTGAGCATAATATACAACATTAATTTTGGCTGTGCTAAAACGTAAGTGTCAAAGGTGCTTTTTCTTTTTAAATTTAAACAAATGTCAGGAAAGTACATATTGTTAAACAAGTCAAAGACTTGTTCTAATACAAAAATTCTAATACAAAGAATTTCCATATAAAGCTTTGAATTAAATTGCAAATAATATTTAAATTACATTTCCCCCTAACTAAGTATTTATGTTGAAATATTTGCAGACTCTTGGGGTGTTAAGAACATTTGTCTAGTAAAAATAAGTCACATAAATAAGACATTGGAATTTCAATTCAAAGTCTTCTGGAAAACCCACATTATTGGAGAGCATCCAAGATCAGTAATTATCATTTGCATTATTGGAAAAAGATCACTATTCCTGATCAGTAACTGATTGATCCTGCTATCACTTTAAGCTTTCTGGAAGCAACAAGGATAATAAGGTGAAAATGTGGATAACCCTGAGATTTAGAGTAACTAATCTATTCTTTACTAAAGAAACAATGAGCAAAATGCTCTTTTCTACTCACAATTTTCATTCAAGGAATACAGAATAGGCATTCCTTAGTGGCTAAACATGGAAGAAAACAAAGAACAGCAAACATTTAATCCTTGCTCAGCTGATGACTTGCACACTTTGAAGATGACAGGCATTTTAACTCTCTTGAAGGGATGTGGGAGTGAATAGTGATATGTGGAGTGGATAGATACAGAACTGAGTTGGTCTGGTCACCTCTCCCACTACTCCTAATTGACAAGTGACTGCATTTTAGACCAAGCTCCTAAAAATCTGCAGAACATGGCCTGGAACATAAATATGAGTGAAACAAATTGTAGTTTGGAAATAAAAATGCTACACATTTCTGACATCCCTTGATGTCAACATTAAATTTTAATTCTGCATATAGGGCTGAACCTTTCCAAACTGCTTGGGCATCAGCATCCAATAGAGAATGAAGCATATGCATGGGAGAATATATATTAGGGGAAATCTGTAGCTGAAATCTAGCAGTAAGTTGCAAGCAGAACAGGCCAACTGAATCAGTGGAGGTTTGTAGTGAGTCAAAACCTATGCAAGTTCCATTTATTCAATGGGACTATTTAGTTCCAACGTACCGCTGGATTTCAGCCTATGCAAGTTAATATATGTATCTTAGCAATGCATACACTCAAGCTTAAGAGAAAAAAATGTGTATCTGTTATTAAAACTCCTGACAAATTTACAAAACCACTGTACTCATGACCAAATGTTGCAAAGTTCATTTTTTAAAAATAATTCATTCCTTTTATGCATTCTACTCTTTGAAAAGTAATCTGCTTCAAAGCAACTCACTGCATTGCTTGTTGTGTTGCTTACTTTTCATAACTTTACTTTACTTTAAGAAAAACTGTATCTAACAGAGACTAACAGAAAACTGAAAAAATTCTACCAAATGCCTCTGAAAGGGCTTTAAAATGTTTTTAAGAAGTCACTCTGTCTCTACCATATTACTTGTAATGTGTTACTTTGAAAGTGCTGCCAACAGTAGTCCCTTAATATTCCCCCTCTCTACCTGCAGCTAGGAGCTTTTGTAAAGCTACTGTCATACACAGGATTAAAATTCTCCCAAGATGATTTTGATTCTTGTTCATATGGAAACTCAAACTAATGGCTTAGTTCTAAATTTCAGTTACTTAGGAGATCCACTAATACTTCTAGTGTGGGACTTGATACCACTGACATTACATCTATCATGTTGATGTTGATGTGCTGACGCCATTTAAGAAATTCTTTGGCAAATGCTGTCTGGGTGAGAGCAATGGCATGGAACAGGCAATCATGAATATAAACCTGATTTAATTTTTTATAACAACACTAAACAGCAAGATAGGATTTTTCTTTCTTTTAAGAAGGAATGTATTACTCTGACACAGCGGAAGAGGTCTGGCTCTTCAGTCGAAGCCCTTTCTCAGAAGAACCTTAATAAAATGGTTACCAGCCTTCTTGGCAACCATCCCCACAATAAATCTTACAGTAGGAGGTTCATACAGAATACAGTATACCCTTCTAAAGTAAGGATTCTTAATGTTTGGCCTCCAGGCAGTTTGGATTTGAACTCCCACAACCCTTGACCATTGGCTATGCTGTGTAGGTCCTCAAAAACATTTGGGGAAAGTTCATTTACCATTGTCATAAGGGTTTTTTTATGTGGGTTAAGTATCTTAAACCCACACCACAATGAACACAACAAGACTGCTCAATTTGCTCTCATGTGTACTTGCAAGGGGATGATCTAATGAGGTGAAATGTTATAATATGTTAGGAACACTGAGTTGCTGGAATGCTGTATATTAACTACCATAAAGTTAAGCTTCTTTAGGATGGACCAGGTTGAAATACCCAACTGAATTAATAAGAGGGCTGTAAAAGTATCATCCCAGTCTTCTCATAAAAGTGGCTATTTAACATGCGCGCGCGCACACACAATACAAAAAGATTATTCAAAACCTTGAAGGAAATGCCAGAAAGTTCCCAGAATGCATCAGTGGAGAAAATATTGTTTACCAGAAACAACACACTCCCTTTACCTTCGAAGTGCTTAGGACACTTATTCCCCAATCTCTCCCATGTAACTCACTCTATGACTGAAATCACACTGCACTGCTCTTCACTGATTTGAGGCAACACAAAGGGCTGGGTATGGTGATAAAGAACACTTTGTTCAACTGATCTTCATTACATCAGAATTGTAAAATGTGCTTTCTAGATACAGCTTTTAACACAGGAGCCCAGAATTTCTTCCAAGAAAAAAAACATATCTCCAGTGAAGTATAACTACTGCAATCTACTATGAGTGGTTCTGTATATTTCTCTGTTGTTGTGAAGATAGCAATTCTGAAACTGCTGGACTGCACATGCACAGGATTCCATGGAGAGAGAGAATTCTGTACCATACTCTCTCCTAGCAACAGAAGCTTAGCATTTCTGAAACCCAAAAACTGCTACACAAGCACAACGGTTTAGAGAAGGAACTAAAACATGTCAGCTTCCAAACAAGGAACAATGCCTGAGATCAAACCAAAAAGTGGTTTTCCAACTAAAAGAGAGATGCCAATTTTGCAAGCACTCCTCACAGGTTAAAATACTCACCCACACCCTCAGTCAAGTTTTGCATGTCTCCCACTATCGCACAAACTCTGCTTGCTAACAGCCATTTCAATTTTGGAGAACTGTGGAATCACCCCAACATCTTTGCTAAATTCATAAGGACACTTTCTTACTCTTGCAAGGACAACCTTATTCAGGTGTTAAGCTGAGAAATTTCAAGGTAGAGACCTGAGACATCAGACCTAGGTGTATGTTCACCATCCACTCATTGATTCATACCTAGTGCCCGAATAGTCTTATTTCTTGATTATGCTCAAAAACCATGTAACAGAGCACTGGACATTTATTTTGAACAGCTTGAACAACACTTTTTAAAGGATAAGATAAGTCACAGAGTTATACTGCAGAATTACAGTGGTGCCTCGCATTACGACGTTAATTCGTTCCAGCGAAATCGCTGTAAAACGAAAAAGTTGTAATGCGATTTTTAAAAGCCCATAGAAATGCATTGAAACCCAATTAATGCGTTCCTAGGGGCTTGAAACTCACCGTCCAGCGAAGATCCTCCATAGCACGGCCATTTTCGCTGCCTGTGCAGCGAGGAATCCGTGCCAGAAAAGAGCGGGCGGCCATTTTGTTTACCCGGCAGCCATTTTGAAACCACTGATCAGCTGGCTGAAAATCATTGCTTTGCGATGATCAGTTCTCGAAGCAGGGAACCGATCGTCGCAAAGCGAAATTCCCCCATAGGGAACATTGTTTTGTGATTGCTTTTGCGATTGCAAAAACATCCACATCTAGCGATTTCGTCGTCAAACGGAGTGCCCGTTAAGCAAGGCACCACTGTACTAAATGATGTGTTCAACACAACATTGCAATTCCTTTTCTTAAAAAAAAAAACCACACACACAATCACTGGCCACACACTGCCCAGTGATTAGGGTTCAGGCATCAGGGTTAATATTTCATTGTGTAACTTGCTAAGCCAGAACTTAAAACATGGAGCTAAACAGATAGGCAACTAGAGAATTTTTGTGCTTCTGCTTCTACTCTACTTCCAGGGTGACCTTCTTAGGACCCTGCATCCCCTTGTACAGATGACTGTATTGAGAAATATTTAAGAACTTGCTTATCTAAATACAGTGGTGCCCTGCTTGACAATTACCTCATTAGACAAGGAAAAATCTTAACGATGAGTACTTTGCTATCGTAATAGCGATCGCAAAACAATGTTTTAATAGGAAAAAGTCGCTTGACGATGACCTCTGTAGCTGGATTGCCATGAACTGAACAAGTTAAAACTTCTTTGAAGTTTTGAAATATATTGTTAAGAATTATATTCCTTACCAGTGGTTCCAAACCTTAGGCGTCCATATGGCATTAGACTACAGCTCTCACCAACCTCAGTCAGCAATGCTAACACCTAATAGTGATGGTATAAAGTCCAACAGGATATGGGAAGCTACATTTGGGAAACGCTGCCTAGACAAAATAACTATTTTCAAGCTTTTATCTTCTTTCACACTTGTTTTTTGTTACACTTTCTCCTGCAAACCAAAATCATCCTGGTACAATCCTCAGCCATCTCGTTTCAACAGGGTAATCCACAAGTTTTCATTTCTAAATCTGCTCCTGGTCCCTGTACTGTCTTCCTTGCTTTTAATACTCAACTCTGAGCCTGAGCCTGACTTAAATACAGCCTTGTATGTGCCTACAGTTCACAACACAGACCCCATACTGGATTTGAGTGTATGAATGCAGTATGATGAACATAAAACTGAATGGGTATAATAGGAGGGCAGAGGGGAGCGGAGTAATTTCATCTAGAAACACAACCCAAAGTACAACATATGTTTTAATGGTCAAATTCCTTACTTACCTTGGAGAGTTTTCCCCAAGCCCTGGCCCAGCTTCCAACCATGCTTCTGTAGCAAACGGTGTCCAATATTATCCTGACAGACAGAACAGAGAAACAAACCAAAAATATTCCAATAATATATTCTTCTCTTCCACAGACATTTAAACACATGATGAACAAGAAAATTTTCTACACATATGCATGCAGAAGAAATAAAAGAAAAACTACTCATGGGCAATATGAATGCCCAGTAAAAGGGAAAAGATATTTACATAATAAAAAATAACAAAAACAAAAATAAATAAACAAAAAAAAACCTGCTGGCAAGATTTTTCCACAGGAACAAGGTTTCAGGGAGGGTCATCACACTTTCTGATGGTGTGCTGGGCAACTTTTGTGCATAACAGGAAAAAAAAAGCAATGTGGGAGAAAATAAAAAAATTGACATTTAAAAAGCATAAAATCAAGCTAGTTTATACAATCATATCCATCACCTAGAGAGCACCACTTGATTTGTGCAAAGAAAAAAAATATCAATGTGCTTAGTCTTATTCTTTTTTTAAAAAAAACTTGTTTGCGTGTCAGGCTTTGAAGAGACCAAGTTAAGTTGTTAAATGTCAGACTTGCCCCCACCACTAGAAACCAAAACACAATCAGAGCAAAATCCAGGCTAGACTTGATTGGGTTTTTAAAAAAAAAATAATTAAAAAATATTTTTAATTTTATATATACATATATAGATACATATATATATATGTATATATAGTAGCATGCAGCCAATTATTAAACTGAAAAAGTGAGGTTAGTAAAAAATACAAAGCAAATTTAAAATTTTAACCAATTAAAAAAATAAAAAATATATATAAAGTAAAATGAGCTCAAGCACAGACTGGGTGATGCATTTCACATGTAAGCTAACAGAAGTACTAAGATGTTAGAATGGAACAGGCCTAGCAACAGGTTAAAACAGCAAGGTACCATTAGTGCATGTAGGGAGAAAACACAACAAGCATAATGTCTCATCTTTGAAAACAAAAATCAAAGGGGACTGAAATTAACATAAGTGGAGGGGAAGTGATGCAGCAATTCAATGCCAGCTTTTTGCATTAGAGTTAAAGGAAATAATAATAATAATAATAATAAAATCCCAGTATATTTGAGTGCTGCAACAAGAATAGGATTAGGTAGTACCTAGAAGCCCTGCTGCTAATCTTGGAGACATGGAAGATTGCCTTGACAATGAAGCTGTGAAGAAACTGAATTCACTGTATGAGCAGAGCCACTTCTCTCCAAAGAGCCTATATGTGTGTTAAAAAGAATACCTCTAATTCCACATAATTTAGGATATGAATAATTAACTAAGAACTAATATTTCCAGCAGAAACACTGAATTTTCAACTCCATGTAATGGGGGAGGGAGAGGACAATGCAGGGGACAAGGTGAGTGCATCACCCTGACAAGCATTCCCCACCCATCCTTTTTCATTTTTAAAACTAGCTGGGGCAGAAAACCAAGTCAGGGAAGAACAGCAGGGGAGCAGAAAGGGAAATCATATTTCTCTTCTCCCTCTCACCATCTTGCAATGTGGTCTCCATCTAAACTTTGCAAACATACTCAGGGATATATTCAAATTACATTTTATTCTGCATTTGAAATTCCAGCTCAAACTTACATGCTGGATCTAATTCTGGACATCTCTACAAAAAAAAAGCACTTGAAAAGGAAGAAAATGGCATGGACAGTGAGCCCTACACTAGAAGGAACTGGCCAAAAGCCTGTTTCACTAACTTCCAAATTGAGCCCTGGTTCAAATCTGAGGCTTAGATAGGTTATCAATAGGTATGCTGCCTGGAGATGACTGGAGTTGTAGTCACATTTGGAGGGGATTAGATTGGGTTAAACTACTCTGCCCTTACCAAAAGAAAAGAAAAGAAGAGGAGGAGGAGGAGGAGGAGGACAAAGAGGGAGGGAGGGAGGAAAGAAAGAAAGAAAGAAAGAAAGAAAGAAGGAAAGAAGGAAGGAAAGAAAGAAAGAAAGAAAGAAAGAAAGAAAGAAAGAAAGAAAGAAAGAAAGAAAGAAAGAAAGAAAGAAAGAAAGAAAGAAAGAAAGAAAGACTAAATGCATATATGGCATTTTTAATTTCACTGAGTACCAAAGGTGAAGGGCTTCATTACAAAAAATTGCACTATGGCAGCTTGTACTTCAACGAGTCAAGTCTCTTAAAAACCACTTATTTTAAACATTAATTGGGTTGTTAAGGTGTGTAGATAAGAAAGTAAGGTTGGATGGGGATATATCAAAAGGTCTGCTAGAACTGCATCTTGTATCTCTCCTTCAATTCATACTTAGAGATACTCTAAGAGATATCAGAGATACTTGTTAAACTTTGCCCATCCTGCAAAAGTCTTTTTCCTTGTTTCTCACTTACCACTTGTGCAACATAACCATGAATGAGGTGGCACTATTTCTAGACTTACGAATAAAACTGAGTTTTATACATGTGCCTATGCAACAAGGAAAAGAAAAGCTGTTATGCTTTGGGCTCATTTCATTAAATTTGCAGGAAGTGGCAAATCAAACTTTTTAAAGTATTAATGTTAACATTAGTGCAAAAAAGTGCCATTTTAAAAACAACTGTGTGTTTTAATTTACATATGGATCATAGATATCCCTGAAATCTGGGGTCACCGTACACAGTAACAAAATTGCTCTGCAGGTACCTTATTTCATACAGCAAAACTCAGAAAGACTTTCCTACAGTATCTGAAACCTGGGAGACTTTCCAAAAACACTGCATTGCAATGGATCAAAGGTCTGGTTTAGCATAAGACATCTTACTATGTAAGAGCATGCATGGGAGGATGTCTTATGCATGTATTTTAAGCTGCAACCCTGTACACTGAAACAAACGGTGCTTATTTGCTCAGTAAAGATGCACTATACTTTTAGGGTGGTCAATGTTAATAAGGAACTTTTCTTTATTCAGTAGAAGTGGGACTTCAAAAACAGTCTTCAGATTAGCCAAGCTACTATTGAAACAATAAATTATAATTTGTATGTTGAGCATACAAATGCATTCCACGCCTTCCCTAGTTTTGTAGTCCATCTGGAAACATCAATATCCATCTGTTGCCATTCACTGATCCATTTTAGTGGGCAGGATGCTCCATTTGGACAATGATGTTGTACAGCTTTTGCAATTTTGCAAACCATGCTGATCTCTAATCTTCTTCATAGATAACCCCTTTTTAGCTCCTTTTCTGCCAACTGAGTTCACTAACAAAAGGAATAATGTAATTATTACAATGATTCTTAAAAACATTTCTGTAAATGTTAGTATTGAAAAATGTAGCAGTTTTTGAGTAACATGTCAGCATCAGAAATTCTGACAGAAAACAGCTGCGTTTCTACCCCCAGTCCTGCACAAGGAAACAAATTGCTACCCAGATGAGACGTTGTGCTAAATGTGTTGTGTTACGAATGCACTAAAAAGAAACAGACAAATGAAGCCGTTATGCTATTTCCAAAAGCGGTGCAGGTGGAGTGAAAGCATTTCCATACGAACCTGGCTTTAAAAACTGGGCTGTCAAAAGAACAGTTAAATGTAACACAATGTAAGAAACTGTCCAACCAACTAAGGGTATTTGTTTTTTAATTTGTTTGTTTTGTTTTCAATTCACTGCTTGCAAGTAATGTACTTATTAAAAAAGAATGAAAGCATAAAATAAATACAAGACCAGCTGGGAGTTTTAAGAGCGCTGTGACAGACACAGTGAAGAGGGCAGGAGGAGAAACAAACATTAGAAGAAGGCATGGGGGAGAGAAAAAAAAACTGAGGATGGTTATACACATTAGCATGACACTTACCAAGCCACTCAAGAGGCTCTATGTGCTTCAACATTTAAATTAAAGCAACAGCTGACATTCTGTAACCATCCCATTTTTTTTAGTTCAGGTTTCATGCAACTATTCACTGGATGAAATAAGCACTCAGCAGAACATAGAATACAACATTTTCTACAGAAAAGGCTGTAAGTATGATTGATTAATTTGACTTCTTGAGAGAGCAGCAAATAGGAACCCCATCAGTGTCTGGCATTTGAGGAAAGAGAAAGATGCTTTGCAGCCCAAGTTAAACTGGTACCATAAATATCCCTACCACACACCCAACAAAGTCTGAGAGGAACTGCTGTCATCTCTTGAGTGGCTCTGTAAAGAATGCTGGCTGTGTATCAATGAATCCATAAGTGGAAAAACTACGTGGTACAGAGGGTAATCCCATGCAAAGAGGGGGTAGGGGAAGTCCCAAAAGAAGAACCTAGAGCTTACTGCATAAGGCACAATGAAGGCAAGAGAGAAAAGCCCAAGAGTAGTGCTACATCATTCAGCATCTTTAGAAAGCACAGTATTTACAGTACTTGGCAACATACAGAAAGGGCTGCTGCTAAATGTCAAATTGGCAGCCATATCAAGTGACACACTTTGGATTCAGGGGAGTCCACAGATCGGTATAGAGAAATGTGACAAAAGTGACCAATGACACTCTCTTGTTTTTCCTTCCTGCAAAGTGGATCTGGAACAAATTAACTGAGCAACAGCAATTTCTCTACAGTACTAAATGATCCAACACAGAGATTAATAAATTGAGAACTGGCATCTTTGCTGAGAAAGGGGTGGGTGGTGGAAGAATACAACCTGAACTTTTCAATTAGAAAATCATTAGAAATAAAGGAGACTCTCCAGTCTGATATGAGTGCCTCCTTTGCTTTTCTGGTACAAGGTGAAAGAAAAACATAGTTTGTTCTTTCAGTCTGTGTTTGCTACTGCAGTCGTTCTTGAATATGCAATACGACCAAACTAATACTGGTTTGAAATAGTGGCCAATGAAGTATTTTGGACACCACCGGAGAATTCTAACCAATTTTTTCTACTGTGTTATTTTTTTTACACAGTTTTTATTTTTGTATTGCAACACATCAGCTTGTAACTCAGGAGACCCTTTACTCTACCAGACTAAGCATAAATAATGGTAAAGGACAGGACAGAACAGGAAGGAAGGTTGTAGATATGGGTGCACATTTTTGTTTTTGTGTACTGCAATTCCTGGAATTCTCCATGGGGGGGAAGTCAGGAATCTGCCAGAGTGCTTCTCGGGAATCACAGTTCTTCAGGAGGCACCCTCTATAGAGCTGATGCAGAAATAAGCCCTGCTCCAGGTTACTGAAATGAAGGCATCGACATGTGTGTCTGTGGACTGAAAGTCACAGAATTATGTCTGGGGAATTATTGGAATATTCTGGGAGCTAGAATAAAACAAAAACAAAAAACCCAAAGGGTGCACCCCACCTTTAGGTAAACAAGCCCTCTTTTCTGCAAAAGTATGGAGGTAGCAGGGACTGTTTACATCTGAGAACACTGTTATGGCAGGGTTAAAATGTTCCCCCTCCCCTGAAAAGGTCTAACATTAAGAGAAAGCTCACAGATTTTTGAAACATAAAGGTCCTATCTCTGTATGCCTCCCCAGGAAGAATCAGAATTAAAAGTTTTCTGGTCAGTATTGAGGTTGTGGTCCTCCACCATCCAGCTCCCTATTAAAGGAGGTGGCTAGAGTTAAATTAGATAAACTGAAGTAGTCAAATAGTGTTGGCATTATCCTTAACAAGCTTCCAAGCCAAGCTCATTCTGAGCAACAAGTGGACTTGGTAGCTATATTCCTATTAAACCATCACTTTCACTTTGCTCCCCATCACCAAACTGACTGGAAGTGGGTCTGAGATTTTTCTTCTCCTCACACATTGTGGATTTATGATGGGTGTTTTCTAATTCTATAGTAATTAATTTCTTGAAATATTTTAAATGTGCATAGTTTAAATGCGTTTCATCTAATTCACCCTCAGTTGTTAGGGAAGTCAAAACAAATGACACGGGAACACAAGATAGGTGTCACATATCCAGTGTTACCCAGGAAACCTAGAGATGTACCAGAAACATCAACATCTAATGAGATTGTCTCAATATGAAGGGATTAATTTCACCTGCAAAATAATTACTGAAGGCAAGATCATTTGACCAAAGGTAGGCAGTGTAGGATCTTTCTAATTATATGGTGCTCCTAAGAAATCTGTCCTAACTACCTGTACTGCACCCTGGGTGTATTTTTGAAACTTCAGACTACACACAGTGTCAACAGTGTACGATGTGCTCATGTCACAGAGGTAGTAGGGCTGAAACATAAGCCTAGTGAGAAACAAAGCAACTGGGAGGAAAAGCATCCATAGTGGTGAAGAAATTAAACTTTTCTATTCTACCCACCTGTTGCTGAAGAAGACTATAAACTGCATTGTGTGCTCAACCAGTGTTATGATCTGTAGACTCCCAAACCAGTCTTTATTAGCCACCATCAAGGTTCATGTTGTAGCATTACAGATCAGGATCCTCTCAAAAGATAATGCTGCAGAGCCTCATGTGAATTTAACTGTGTTCCCAAGCAAAGCCACTCCCCTGAGAGGTCTCCACAAGAATCTATGCCACCCCTTGGGCTTTCTATAGCTTCAGACCCAATAGATCTCAATAGCTTTTTAGAAATTTAAATCTACTTATGTTTTAGGAGGCTTTATTTACTACTGTTAAGCTCTTATGGTAAATCAACTTTATATTTCAGGTGAAAATTGGATTTTATTTGCTGCTGGAAGGGAAAGAAATCAGTTTTCAACACTGAACAGTGTAAGGCAGCATTTGTGCTATATTGCTCCCTGTAGGTGAGCAGAAATGCTTTTAGCATTGTGTTCTTTAATTTTGCAACTACTATGACATATGCAACTGGAGCACAGAAAGCACTCACAGGTGTTCTAGTCATGCTGGAAAACAAACTCCTCAAAACAATGTCCAGAGCAGTTGAAAAGCTATTTAATAAACACTTCCTAATCAATGCTCTGGAACTGAGACCATAGTCCATTGCACACTTTCCTAGGAGTAAGTCTCATTGCATTCAATAAAAGCATTTTATATCTGTAAAAAGTTTTTCTTTTTAAAAGACCTGAACAAAGCCTATTGCTTTATATGTAATAAATTTATGTCCTGAGGCAACTTTCAGGGAATGTTATTAGGATAAAACTATGACTGATTGAGAACAGGGGTTGTGTACTGGCTGCACTTTTATCACCTCCTTTTGCCACTTCAATTGGCACTCTGATCAACTGACCATGGTCAAACACTTTAATTTATTTCATAAAACCCTATATTTCACCATGTAGGTGGTAATTTATATTTTCAATTTCATTATAGCTTAATTCTGTAAGAAAAGGTAGGGGTGAGGGCTCTGTGTTCTCTAGTCCTGTAAGCAATCAGGGATACATCTAAAAGCACAGTATTATCTTCTTTTATCGGCCACCTACTATAATGAAAGCTACTCGTAACTGGAACAAGAACACAAACAGTAACTGGTGCGAAGATCACCCATGACTTTAATTGTTTTACTATTTGGCTTGTTATTCAATTGTTTTTAATGGTGTTTGTTAGCCATCAAGAGCAGTATTTTTAAGTGAAAGGTGAGAAAAAAATATTATAAGCAATAACAATTCCGTCTTACTTGCTGTAAGAACCAAGAGGCACTACCTCCACATGACTTGGCTACAAGCTTCACAACAGACTTTTAGAGGACTGAATTTGAGCCTGGAAAAATAACCACTGTGAAAAAAATGAAGGCACTGGCTGAAGTGAAGATATACACAATTAAGCTATGCAAGGAATATTAAATTAAGAACTAAGAAAGCCTTTATCATTACAGTCATTAATTAATATCCTTATTGCAAATCTAACAAAATCCAAAATCTTTTTAAAAACTTAATTGACAACATCTGACCAGTCAATTGATCTGATCCTTTTTCCATATGTCAAATGGTCAACTTTTTCCAAAATATTCAGGAATTCAACCTCAGAATGTGACCCCAGCAAAAATTCTTGCAGTTATTCTATCATGTGCACTGGGAAATTCTTTAAAATTATTTAATATCTATCTTAACTTCCCTTTTTAACAACCCAAACCATGACCATAAAATAATCTTATTTCAGGAAGTGGCGAGACACAAAAAGGCATGTATTTCATTGTTTATAGGCAGAACTATTTCTATGTGAATTGAAAAATTCTATGTAGCCCCAAAATTCAGCATGGATTTCTAGATGCTGATAATCTCTTAAACAATCCACTCTCAGAGTAAACTGGGTTAATTCCACTCAGTTCCCACTAAAATCAGTGCGACATAAAATTCAGTTGTGACTAATTGTTCAATAAATTTTAAAAATGCTTAAATTCAACTGACTTAATCCAACTGTAAGGGAAATTAATCGAGCTTATTGCAAGAAATAATCAAGGCTAAAAAATTTCACACACTGAAAGGACTGCATACTGGTAATAAAGTTGCCACTCATGGAAAGGAAAGTTTTGAATTCAAAACATGTTTTTGAACTTTTGGCTTCCTATGTAAAGAACAGTAAAAGGGTTCTTGCACAGCTCCTGTACACACTCATTGCACTAAAGTTGGACAGTCCTCTGTGGTTAAGAAGGGATGGAATAGAGCTACATAAGCTAACACAAAAAATAAGGCTGCTGTGGATCAGAGTCAATTGCTCTGCACTAAGGTCTCCAATCCTATTCCATGGCATTTGCAAAGGGAAGCTGGCTTTGCATTTCAATTGGTGTGTGTATATGTGCACAAAAAGACTAAATAATTCAAGGGAATCTAGTGCAGCGGCACCACTATCATCCTTCCCACCCCCTCTGCAGCATTATTTTATGTGTCATCCAATGACTGCCATGCCTAATTCTAGCATCATGCCAGCACAATAAGACAGTAGATACTGAATGCAGTGTTCACTGGACCAGAAGAACAGAAATAAGAAAGGGGGAGGAATGGGGGAGAGGAAGAGAAGAGGAAACCCTAGAAAAGAAATTAAAAATGCAGACCGTGCAAATACAAACCAGGTCATGGCTGCATAGCTAATTTGGGCCAACTGCTGTGGAAGAAAAAACGTCGAACACCCCAAGTTGTGTAAATTTCTGTGAACATCTCAACACACACACAAATACACACACACAAACACTAATCTACTACACAGGAAAGCAAATATATGTGTGTGTACATATATATATATAGATATATAGCTTCTTTCCTAACACTACAGCTTTTTGAAAAGCATTCATGAATGCAGTGGGATTCGCGATAGTCTAAAGCCAGTAGTTTCTAGACAAAGCATTAACAGGGCTGGATTAACTTTACTGCTATACTGAGCACAGCCAAAGTTGTGCAGAGTAATGACATCAGACTGAGCTTTTGTGGAAACCAAGCAACATCAGAACATGCTCTGCATTTTTTAAACTAAGGCTAAGGAAGAAGTGTGTCCTGAGTGATGCTGACCACTTCAAGAGCACACAAACTGAACTTGTCTAATGCTAGCAATGAGTGCCATCTTGTCCCACCATTTTAACACTAATGCAAGGGGAAAAAATCTCAGTTTCCTCAGTGCTAACCCCAGAGGGAAGTCTCTTTGTAGCAATGAATAAAATGGAGAAGAGCACCTGACTCAGGGATCTATAGATTCCAAAATCCTCAAGAAAGATTCTAGAACGCAATCAACACAATATCCAAAAGAGCTGGTAAACAGATGCACTATCCCAATATGTGTATAGAACAGACACCCTGAAGGACTGTATGCGGCCTCCTGATCGAAGAGTAGCTCAGTATTAGGGAGCACCTGTTCACCCTCTTAACAGTTACTTCATGGTCTTCACCCATCTTGGACAACATGGACAGCAGGTGCTTAACAGTCATAAATGCCATGGCTTCCTACAATATGCTCACACTCACGTCATAAATCTACACAAACTGCAAAAGTATAAAGACAGCAACGATGGGAGAGGGCAAGAGCTAGGCAAATCCAACACTGCCCAGAAACTGTGGGCATAAGAACAGGAGAGATGATGGCCAAGGACCTCTATGGACTTTCTGAGTATAAGAAATGGTGTGGCACACAATTTTCAAAATGGAATATTGTTTGTTTGGAAACAGCCTTTAATCCAGCCCTGAAAATGGTAGGGAGAGGGGGTTGTTTTGTTTTGATTTCCACAGCCTTTTCCATAACATTTCATACACATTCATCTTATTTTTCTTTAAACGGCTACTCCAAAAAGATTTCTAGCCAAATGTAGATATTAAATCTCAAAGAAGTACTTAGGCAGCAGAAACCACCACTGCACGTTGAAGAGAAAACACACAGAGATGTGGCATGAGGAGAGAGTTCAAAAACCTGAGATGCTTAAAAGGAAAAGCAAGTTGGAAAGCAGGCAAAATGCAACTCTTCCCTTTCCTTTCTGTAGCCTTTCATCAGGAAATTCAGAAAGAAAAAATATATGCCAATGTTTTTACTATGAGCACAGGTAGCTTTTCAAGAAGAATGCAGACTATTTATACTGAATTCTTCCTAATGCTGCCATTTTTTTCCTGCAATCTCCCTCCTTGTGCCAAGCAAAATCTAAGATAAGGAAAACAAATATATATTTTACTCCTAAATTTCCACTAAATTCACCAATTTTAAAAATGTGTGTTCAATACTTGACAAAATCATTGATGTACTAACTGTTAGGACCTTAATTTATTAAAGTGGGTGATAGATTTTTTTAAAATGTTTCTTAGACAGATTAGTTACCTGTTTTGCTTTGCCATTAATGTAATACATGCAAATACATATGCTCCTCAACTGCTTAATCTGAATTTGGCTACTGGAGCTGTGTTTGCATCAAAGAACAGGTAAGCCCTACCTGTTGGGGGCTTGAGAGTCAAAAGTGGTTTCTTACCGATTCTATTGGCTTATCTAAAGACGCCTGCTCAATCTCCAAGTGGCCTTCTTCATACTGATCAAAGTGATTACCCTGGAAGAAAAGAAACATACATTATTTCTCTCAAGGAATGCAAGCAGCTCTGCATAATTTATAATTAGAAGACTCAAACAAAAGCAAAAAAAGCAAAGCGTGCTGCTTATATACCGCCCCATAGTACTTCAAGCACTCTCTGGGCGGTTTACAAGTTAATTATGCAGGCTACACATTGCCCCCCCAGCGAGCTGGGTACTCGTTTTACCGACCTCGGAAGGATAGAAGGCTGAGTGAACCTTGAGCCGGCTACCTGCGATTTGAACCCCAGGTCGTGAGCACAGTTTTGGCTGCAGTACAGCGATTTAACCACTGCGCCACGAGGCTAGTTAAAGCCCATAAATAAAGTCTATGGTACAGAACTCATTCTCCCACTTGATCATGTTACACTTTTATACCTGCTTCCCATTCTTAGGATTTTTTATTTTCAGATGAAAAGAAATGGGCACTCCCAATTTTTCAGGTATCACTCCAGAGCCTTAATATAAGCATATTACTGGCCTCTAACTTTCCATTACATCAGTCCCAAGCCAGAAACCATCCAAATTTACAAGTTTTTCAAGAGCATTTTTAGTGGCTGTTCAATGTCCCACATTTACTTAGGGATATCAAGCCATCCAACAGGGCAAAACAGAGATGTTACTATGTAGCTAAAGGTATGCTACATCCTCAGTGTAATAAAGTTGTCATCAACAGGTGAACTTTTAAGAGCGCTGTTAAGAGCAAATCACACAGTCATCTCATGTTTGCCCTAAGCCATGAGATCACCTATTCTCAACCACCATATCATTTCCCAATCCCAAACTTGCCAGCTCTTGATCAAAGCTGACATATATATCCAACACCTGGAAATTAAAACTGAATAAAAGTGCAAACTTGTGGCCTAAATCTTATTGGTTATTTACACTAAGATAACTGTGATGGCATAAACTGCAACAGCAAACAAGCTCTTGTTAGTACCCTGTTTTCCCAAAAATAAGACCTAACCTAAAAATAAGCCCTAGTATGATTTTTCAGGATGCTCGTAATATAAGTCCTACCCCCAAAATAAGCCCTAGTTAAGTGAAACCCCGCCCTCTACCATTGTGCATTAGCCAGAAGAAGATATGACTGTATGTAAATAAATGTACATTGTTGTACCTTTAAAAAAACAATAAAACATCCCCTGCTGTCCAGAGTAGTCCTTTGGTCTAGATGGGCGGGGTATAAATTTAATAAAATAAATAAATAAACCTAATGCTTTTTTGGAGCAAAAATTAATATAAGATCCTGTCTTATTTTCGGGGAAACACGGTACTCCTCAGTGTAAGTCAATCGCATGGCTTGGTGCACAATAAGGAATGTAAGTGGGAACTCATAAACTAGCAGCAGTTCGCCACTATGATATATAGCACTGCACAGATGCTGGCGTAACTAATAGAATTCTGGGCTATATTTTAATTTCACTTCATTCAACCCCGCAGGTGGACACTCACAACATAGCAGTGTTTTGTTTTGAAGCTTCCATCAGCCTTAGCCAGAGGGTAAGCTGCCTTGGGTCCTTCTTAAAGAGAAAGGCGGAGTGGAAAGGTCTTAAATAAATAAAATAAATAAATAGGCAATGGCAAGCAATTATGGGAACCATAAGTTCAAAAAAAGAGGCAACAGTTCCTCACTCATGGTTTACAAAATGTCTGAGTTTACTTCACAATGATTCTGTGTTACAAATAAGTGATGACAGCCACTTGAACATTTAGTAGATGTATGTGATGGGAGGGGTCTCCGAGCTCTTTATGTGTTAGGCTAATACATATGTATACATGATTCTGCTTATATTATACCAATCACATGACTCCATGAAATGACATAAAAACACTGGAGTACATATGTTTAATATTGAAGGTGGCCATGCTGCCTGAGGAATTCTGGAAGTTGTAGTCCAAAAACATAAATATCCACACCTTACATCACCAAGCATATTGACTTCACCAAAAGGAAAGAAAGACCCAGGGGGTAGATCAGGTGAGTGAGTTCCCAGAAGTTTGGTGAAGCATGTAGAATCTTAAGGTACTTAACAGAGTGGTGTGGGTTTTCTGAAAAATTGTAGATTGATTTTTTTTCTACTGCTCTAAAGCACTGGAGATCCGATTTAGCATGTCTAACCTGCATCTGGTAAACAAAACCAGAAAAACATACCATGTTAATTTTGAATAGTGTACACCTGTCTAACTCCCCCTCCTCCCAAAAACTCAGAAGTATGGCTTGAACGTTAATCTCACCTAATAATGACCAGGAGAAGAGCTACCTCCAGAATGCCCATTGTATGCAACAGCCTTCCACAAGGTTGTTGTTGTTCTGACTTACCATATTTTTCCATTTATAAGCCCCCCCAATTTTATAACCCCCAAATTAAGAAAACTTATCTTTGAGGATACAGCCTCTGAGCTCAGAATGTCAGACATTTTGTCCCTGTTGAATCTTAAACCTACAGGCTCCGCCTCCAAGGAGGTGTATTCCAATTGGTTTGTTCAGGATCAGCTGATGTCGGTTCCATAAGGCTCATGATTGGAGGAAGCTAAGTCTCCTGATTGTAGGAAACTAAGCCTCGTGGCTAAAGCAAAACTGTTTAGTGAGGCAAGGTATGTGCCAGTTTGTTCTCTCTTCAGCTATCTCAGCTTACTTCTGTGTAAAAAAACACCCCTTAATTTTTAGGGTAATGATTTTAGTAAAAACTGTGTTTTATAGATGGAAAAATACGGTACATACTGCCCCATAGTGCTAAAGCACTAACAGCTTTTGCACATGCTAAATACCCTTTTTGTTCACTCTGACATGTGGTGACTTCTAATGTCACCAGTCAAGGTTTTTATTTGTTTTTAATCACTGTCAGAGTCTCAAGACTTTATTGAATTTGTTGTATATTGCATTTGTGAAATAATTACTTCTTGGCACAGCTCAATGGGCTGGAGCACATGGTTACAGTGGGACACTCACACGCTAGTGAGGTTGCTATTCTGGATAGCATCTTCGTCAACGATTGCATCTAAAATCTAGTATGTCTGGGAATCCAACAAAAAGTAAAATGGCTCAGAGAATGAAGAATTTACAACTGGGAAAATATGATAGGAAGTAATGGCTGAAAGCTGAGCTGAATAAATTGGAGGCTGGCAACAGCAGCGATCTATGTATTACAGACTTGCTCAAGCTCAATATATTAAAACAATTTATAATCAGTGAAACTAGAAAAAAAATCTGAGCAAAAAAACAGATATCTCATATTTTGCATTGTAATCTGGAACCTATGAGCAAATTCTGCTTGCATATACTGGCATTTCAGAGAAATTACCAGCAAAATAAGAGCCAGGGAGGGGGAAAGCTTCAATGAAAACAAGAAAGCTGAAAGAAGCAATGCATTTCCCACATACTAATATGTATAGGCTAGAGATTTTGTATATCTTGGTTCAATCATCAATCCAAATGGAGATAGCAGCTAAGACTGAGATTAGGAAGGGCAGCAGTGAAGGAATTAGAAAAGATCAAGCATGGCACTGGAGATCAAGACCTGGAGAAGAGCTTTGTGAATACCTCAGACTGTCAGAAAGACAAACAGGTGGGTCCTAGATCAAGTCAGACTTGAACGATCTCTGGAGGCAAAAATGTTGAAACTACTTTGGGCACATCATAAGAAGATAAAATTCTCTGGAAAAGACAATAATCCTGGGAAAGATAGAAGACAGCAGGAAACAAGGAAAACCAAATATAAGATGAACTGACGCCCCAAAGGAAGCCACAGGCTTGAGTTTACAAGAGCTGAGCAGGGCTGTTGAAGGCATGACATTTTGGAGATAGCTCATTCATAGTCCTCAAGAGTCGACTTGACAGCACATGTGTACAAAATTAATGTGTACAGAATTAATAAACACATGGTAAATTATTCTCAACCAAAAGAAGGACAACATGTCTAATCATGTGAAGATACTGTGCAAATATGAGGACCACAACACACATACTGAATGCAGCTTTAATTCACAGGAAGGGACGGAAAAATTAAAATCACAAACATCTAGCTACTAAAGTTGCCACTTTCTTACCAAACTGTCAAGGCTAACAAGAAGGACAGAAAGATAGCAAGACAGAAAGAAACTTAGAATTTCACATTCTGGCTTTTTGATAATTTACAATAGAAAAAGTAGTTCTTTAACTGTAAAGTACTTAACACAACAGCCTCCTTTTTACTAAACAAAAGTTATGAATATGCAGGAAAAGGGGGCCTGAGAGATTTAAAAAATGGAAGTGGGCCCTATCAAGAAAAAAGGAGCAAATGATTTTACTAAGTCCTCTCTTCTTCCAAGGAAGAGGTCTCATGTCAGTTAAGTGCAAAATTTGGTCCACCTCTATGCAACCTACTCATAGTTTTTCACTCTATCTACATTCGATTTGTGACTGTCAAACATTGTGTTATATGATTTGTTACAATTATTTGTTTTTTTATATCTCAGTGTCTTCCCAGTTGTCCCCCCAAATTCCAGACATCTTCCAAACATTCAAACCATTCATGTATGTATTTTAGTATATAATATTGGCTACTACCATAATATTACTTTCATAGTGTACAATATTCTCAAGATCTTTTAATAACATACTTAATAAAAGTAATTTCAGATCTGTGCTGCAGGTGTTGAACGCGGAGATCAAAAGGTCTTTAGCCATACTCCTGATCCCTCAAATCAAAAAGACTAAAATGACTTGACCTGTATTTTGCGATTTTTAAAAAAAAAGGTTTAACAAAGCTCAACAAATGTCTTCTTTTCTACAAATACAGGAAAAGGTGATACCTTTTTTAACCACTAAAAAAATTACACAAAAGAAAAAATAAACAGCAAGATTTCTATGATAATTCATCTTCCTCAGGCTGTGCACCAAGTTCTTGAGCGTAGTTCCAAAATTATATGCTTTTATTAAAGTCCCAAAGTCTCAAGGGGCCAGGCACAACTTCTTAAATGAAAATAACTGCAGTCTGCAAGAGGCTTGTGGCAGGAGAGTGTGATGAATTATCACCAAACGCTTGCTTGCTTGTTTGTTTTCTTTTTAGTGGTCCAATAAAGCAAAGGTTGTCAATCCCCGGTCAGCAGCCCGGTGCTGGTCCGTGGCCTGAGCCACAGTGCGCACATGCCAGCGCCGGCATGAGCACTCTCCCATCCCTTCACACATGCGTCTGAGCGCCCATGCGAAGGGGTGGGCGTGCGCATATGCAGGCACTCCTGCACATGTGTGAAGGGGTGGGGGAGCACTCGCACTGGTGGGCGCGCAGTCCCCCACCGCTTTGCGCATGTGCCCGAGAGAGAGAGAGAGAGAGAGAGAGAGAGAGAGAGAGAGAGAGAGAGAGAGAGAGAGAGAGCATCTGTGTGTGCCCGCATGAACATGGGGGATGCCCTGCCTTCCTCAGAGGCTCAGCCAGTCCGCGGTCCCAAAAAGGTTGCAATAAAGGTATCGCCTGTTCCTGCATTTGTATTGTTGGGAATGACATGGCCTTTTTCTGATTTTTTTTTACATTAGTACCTGTAGATCTTTCACCAAGCATCTTCCTTCACCTGTATATTAGGAAGAATAGTCAAGAGCCAGTCCAGTAACAATGCTGTTGGGTCATGGATAGCCTCTCTGTGTATCCACCAGCCATCTCATTTTAGATTTGCCTGTTTCAGTCATATGAACAGGATACATGATTCATTCATTTTATTGATTCATTCTATTTATACCCTGCCTTTCTCCCAGAGTGCTTGTGATTAGGTTTGTTGTCTACCGAGGGTGACCCCTGTGTTGGTGCGGGAAGAAGAGTCGGAGGCCGTTCCATAGTTCTAACACAACTTGATTTATTACTAAACAAACTCAATTCAACAGGTTCAAAAGGGTCCATCAAACTTAACTCAGGCAAAAGGCGGTAACTTCGAACCTTAACATCCGGCGTCTTGATATCACTCCTCACTGAAGGGCCGGTCCAAACCGCTCCCGATCGGTCATGGGCCTCAGTGGGGTGCTCCTCACGGCACAGACTGTCCCACAACACGCATGTCTCGCCCAGTCCCCCTCAGGTTGTGGCTGGAGTAAAGAGGGACTGGGACGGATCACCCTCCTCCCCCCACGCTGATTGCGAGGGTACACTACCACCGTCTATTCTAGTGGCTCCAAATCTTCTCCTTTCGCGCGCAAGTCCTTGGGATTAGGCAATAAACCTCCCCCAATCTGGAGATCTGGGAAATCTTTCATAAATTTGGAAACTCCTTCTTATCCTGTACTCCACTCCGTTTGCACTGCCTGGTCCCTCTTGTCAGGTTGTTCACCCGTTACAATTCTAAAACTCCGTGCACTTTTCCCCTCTTTTATATCCTCTTCCCACACAATTAAATCCAGTTCCTCCCCCTTCTCGTCTGCCAAACACACTTCAAGTGACCCTTTCCATTCCTCTTTCTCCTGTTTCCACCAATATGCCCTCCACACATCCATGGCTTTCCTGTGTTCTTTGCTCTGTGGAGGACGGCACACTGGCTCGCTCTCCTTCACAGTGGTTTACAAAATATTTAAAATACGAAAGTTAAGACATTTAAAAGCAGAATAAATTACAGTATTTAAAAGTATTACTGCCTAATATATATTAAAACAACTGAATGTAAAAGAGTTTAAAACAATTTAAATGACACTATTTAAAGGTGTAGGTGTAAAGTTTCCCATTTAAAAACCTTTCCCTTGGCAGCCACTTACAGTACTTAAGAAAAGCCTACCAAAAGTGAGAGGTCTTTGTCAGTGAAGGGACAGCAGGGAGGACAGCCTGGCCTCCTGCGGAAGAGACTTTGACAGCTATGGAGCAACCACCTCTCTCATATGCTCGCCATGTACACTTGGGAAGATGGTGGGGCCAAGACAAAGGCCTGCACCCAAAGATCTTAATACCTGTGAGCTTCTTATGTGGAGATGTGACGAGACAGCCCGAAGCCAAGTCATCTAGAGCTTTGTAAGTTAAAACATGCACTGTGAATTCTACCCATAAATGGATTGGTGGCTAATGAAGCTGCCATGGCCAGGAATTTCCATTCTCCCTGCTCCTGTTAGCAGCTGGAGCTGCTGAAGTTTCCTAACACTGTCCAAAAGCAGCCTCACAGAGTGCATTACACAATCTAAACAGGATGTAATGCAGACATGTGCCACCATGGCCAGATCAGACATAAAAAGAACAGGCATGGCTGGTGTATTAGTTTCAATTGTGCAGACATGTTCCCTGCCACCATTAAGACATGAGCATCCAGGCTTAGGATTGACTCCATAAGCATGCCCACAACTCTATTTTTCAGGGAAAGGGTAACACAACACAAGCCGAATTCCTTATTTCCTTGTAACATACAGCACTGATGGTACCTGTCTGTCATGGGTTTGGAGGGAAAGTTCCATCCTATGGGGAGTGGAAGGCGGGACATCAGGGGGAGGAGCTGTACTGTATATATATTTGGAGCTTGTGTGGAGAGTGAGGAGTTGGAGTCTGTGTGTCAGACTGGGTACAACTGTGTGTCAGTTAGTACATACCTGATAGGTTCAGGTTTCTTTATAGGTAGCCAGAACTGATAGGTTCAGGGTCTGTGCTTTACTTTAAAGTGTTCTGTGTGAACCAAACTGTTGTATGTATGATTGAGACTAAGCCACATTACAGTATCTTATTTACTTGATCTTTTTATTTACCCTGTTTGTTATTTAAATAAACCTTGTTCTTTTGTTTGTTAAAAATCCATTCCTGGTCTGTGTGACTTCTTATAGGGAATGGTTGGTGGCAGCATAATTAAAGTGTGGCATACTCCAGTAGGTCTGGGGTTGTCACATTGATTGGTGTCCAGCGTGTGGGATACGACTGGTCCAGTTGTCCAGGGGTCCAGCAAAGCCTTGGCAAGTGTGCCCAGAGTAAGGGGGGTCTAGTCAGGGACAATCTGAGAGCGCGTAGGTAATCTTCTAGGCTTACCTCACGGGGAGGTACGCTAGTGGAAGAACGTGCCACCTCAGATTGGGGACTAGATTAGGGAGCTCTGAGGCAAGCCGTTTTGGCGGGAAAGGGCTGAGGCAAAGCTGTGTGAAGTAACAGTGATCTAGCCTGTCTGCTGAGAGGCCTAGCAGAGGGGGTGGATTCTGCCTGGCAACAGTTACAAGTTAGTGCTGAAGGAACAGCAGCAATCTATAGAAGGCTGTTCCTGAGGCAAAAAGAAAAAAGTCATCGCTTTATTTTGAGGCTTGACTTTTGAAGGCAGCCTGTTCTGGGGGGGGATTATGCCCTTGACTCGAAGCCAAATGGCAGAAATGGGGGAAGTAAGAGACCCACAGGTAGACCAAGGTTCTGAGGAGGAATTTGGCTCAGTGCAGGATGAGAGCACGGGAGAACAGAACCCAGAACTCAGAAAAATGCTCCTAGCCCAACAGCATGAACTGAGGGTGAGGGAAATGGAGGAAAGATTAGAGAGAGAAAGAAGGGAGGAAAGGGAGAAACAGAGACAATTCGAATTAGAGAGAGAGAGAATGGAAAAAGAAGAAAGATTAGAGAGAGAGAAAATTGCTCTGGAAAAAGAAAGGATGGCGTTTGAGTTAAGAAAATTGGAAATGATGAACCAGAACAATAATAACAATAGGGATTCTGAGGTGGGCCAATTGTCTAAAACTGACCTGAAGAAATTCCCTGTGTACAACAAGGGAGATTGCCCTGAGGTGTTCTTTTCCCTCGTGGAAAGAGCGTTTGTGGACTTCTCAGTAAGGGAAACTGAGAAGATGACTATTATGCGATCTTTGATCAGTGGCAGCCTGGCAGAAGTCTATGCAGAGATGCCAGTGGAGCTGTTGAAAGACTTCGCTGAGTTTAAAAAACTGGTGTTTGCCAGACATGGGATAAATGCTGAACAGCTGAGGCAAAGATTCAGGTCACTCACAAAGAAACCAGAGCAGACTTTTACCCAAGTGGGGGCCCAACTGGTGAGGCTGCTAGAGAAATGGCTGTCTCAGGAGGGGACAGAGACCTTTCAGCAGCTCAAAGACCTGATAGCGCTGGAACAGTTTTATTCAGTCCTGCATGGGGAACTGAAGTTCCAGGTGAGGGAGAGGAAACCGAAATCTGTGACGGAAGCGGCAGAGATCGCAGATTTTATTTACCAAATAAGAAAGCCCTTAGGTGCTGAGGGGAAATCTGTAGGTAAACCCAAAGAAACCTACAGCAAGTACTCTCAGGGACCAGGGAAAAACCAGCAAGGGGGAGGGGCCCATGTTGAAGGGAAGCCCTCAGACATGAAACCACAAAGACCTCAGATTTTGGAGGGAAAACCAAAACCAGATGAGAAAGACTCAAAATACAGCAGAAAATGTTATTTCTGTCAAGGAAAGGGCCATCTAATCTCAGAGTGTGAGAAATTCAAGCAGCTAAAGGGAAATTTGCCTCATGATTTGAGTGGAACCAAGCCAAAAGCTGTGTTCTGTGTCCAGACAGAGCAAAGCCCTTTGCCACTGAGGGAGCCTGTTGCCATGGCTACTCAATCTGGAACAGTTACATCTGCTGATCAGGCTGGGGAAAATGGTCCTCTTGTGGAGGTCAAGCGCTGCTTACTAGTGAGGACAGATTCGCAATTATTTGAGACCGCAGGGGTGGACGTAGGAATACTTGACCATCAGTATAGGGGGCTAAGGGATACTTGTTCCCAGGTGACCCTGTGCCATCCAGACATTATCCCTAGGGAGTATATAATCCCAAATGAGAGCCTGAAGGTGGCAGGGATTGAGGGGCAGGTGATCTCACTGCCAGTAGCTGAGGTACCTGTGAGCTTTCAAGGCTGGAGGGGAGTGTGGCGACTAGCAATTTCATCGACTCTGCCAGCAGCCGTGCTCGTGGGAAATGACCTGGCTGAACATGTGAAAAGGGTGCTAGTGATTACACGCTCACAAGCCACCACGGGGACAGTTCAGGGGGGTACTGAAGGGCCCGAGGCGGAAGCAGATGAGGGTAGTTCCGAAGCTGTGGTGGAAACCTTAACCACAGACAGCAAATTTGGCCAAGAGCAAAAGGCAGACGCCACTCTCCGAAAGTGTTTTGAAAAGGTGACAGACACCCAGCTAACGCCTGAAACCCCAGGGAGATTTCGTGAGAAAAAGGGAATTTTATATAGAGAGACCCTGATGGATATCTCAAAAGGGGGAGATGGGATCAGAAGTCAGCTAGTGGTACCTGAAAAGTATCGCCCCATGATCTTACAAAGGGGGCACTCTGACATGTTTGCTGCGCACTTAGGGGTGAACAAAACACAGCAGAGAATCACACAGAATTTTTACTGGCCTGAAATAGGGAAGTAGATCAAGGAGTTCTGTAAACAATGTGATGTGTGTCAGAGGCAGGGGAATAACCGTGACAGGACCAAAGCGAAGTTGTGCCCTTTGCCTGTGATTGACACCCCGTTCAAATGTATAGGAGTGGATATTGTGGGACCTTTGCCCAAGGCCACAAAGAGGGGGAACCGGTTCATTCTCACCATTGTGGACCATGCCACGAGGTACCCCGAGGCCATTCCCTTGACTAACATTGAAACTAACACAGTGGCAGATGCCTTGGTGGGGTATATGTCCAGGATGGGATTTGCCTCAGAAATAATCACAGATTTGGGCACATCGTTTACATCAAAACTCATGAAACGGTTATGGCAAATCTGTGGAATTAAACACAAGGAAACCACTGCCTATCACCCTGAAAGTAATGGGTTAACGGAGAAGTTCAATGGGACTCTGATGCGCATGATTAGGGCTTACTTGGCAGAGAATCCAAACAATTGGGACCAGAAGCTGCAATCCCTTTTGTTTGCTTATCGATCAGTGCCACAAGCCAGTACCGGGTTCAGTCCGTTTGAACTTTTGTTTGGGAGAAGGGTGAAAGGGCCACTTGATTTAATCAAGCAAAATTGGGAGCAGATCACCCAGGATGACCCACAAGATGTTGTGACATATATAGACTCTTTAATGAATGACCTAAAGAGAAACCTAGAGCTAGCAGCAGAGAACCTGCAAGCTCAGAAGGTTAGACAGAAAACCTGGTATGACCAGAAAGCCAGGGAGAGGCACTTTAACCCAGGGGAGGAAGTGCTTTGGCCTAGGCCCTGCAAAGAGAACAAACTGCAGCTGGGTAGCCCAGAAATAAAATACTTGGGTCACATAGTAGGGGGAGGAGTGATCAAACCCCTGGAGGCCAAAATAGAAGCCGTTCGTGATTGGCCCAGGCCCAACACCAAGAAAAAAGTCAAATCATTTCTTGGGTTGGTGGGCTACTACAGAAAGTTCATCCCGAGGTTTAGCGAGATAGCGACTCCGCTGACCGATCTGACGCGGAAGAAGACTGATGACCGCATCCCGTGGACCAGCGACTGTGAGGAGGCATTCCGGAGGTTGAAGGAGGCGCTCATCAATTATCCAGTGCTGCGTGCTCCTGACTTCGACTGGGAGTTCATCATCTACACCGATGCGTCTAACAGCGGGGTAGGAGCAGTTCTTTGCCAGGAGGATGAAAATGGTGACCAGCATCCAGTGTCCTACCTGAGTAGGAAACTCCAGAAAGGTGAGAGACATTTGGCAACCGTGGAAAAGGAGTGCCTGGCCATAGTATACGCGATTCAGAAGGCCAAGCCTTACATCTGGGGAAGACATTTTGTTCTGTGCACTGACCACTCACCACTGCAGTGGTTAAAGACAATGAAAACCCACAATAGTAAACTTATGAGGTGGGCTTTAAACCTGCAAGATTATGACTTTGAAGTGAAGGTGGTCAGAGGGTCAATGAACTGTGTTGCTGACGCCTTGTCAAGGAGACCCGAAGAATGAAGACGGCGAAGAAACTATGGACTATGTATATATTTTGGTGACCAAAAGTTAAATGTACCTGTTTATTAAACATGCTTGGTTTGTATTAATAAAGGTAACTTAATGTATTGTAAATATGAATGTTTAAATGCCTAATTGATATGTTTAACCTAGAGTGTAAGTATGGGATTGTGTTATTGTATATCTGTTTTTGTGTGTTTTGATCCTGGCTGTTTTTTTGGAGAAAAGCACTTTAGCTTTTCCCCTGCAAAACAACTTATAAAGAGGGGAGGTGTAACATACAGCACTGATGGTACCTGTCTGTCATGGGTTTGGAGGGAAAGTTCCATCCTATGGGGAGTGGAAGGCGGGACATCAGGGGGAGGAGCTGTACTGTATATATATTTGGAGCTTGTGTGGAGAGTGAGGAGTTGGAGTCTGTGTGTCAGACTGGGTACAACTGTGTGTCAGTTAGTACATACCTGATAGGTTCAGGTTTCTTTATAGGTAGCCAGAACTGATAGGTTCAGGGTCTGTGCTTTACTTTAAAGTGTTCTGTGTGAACCAAACTGTTGTATGTATGATTGAGACTAAGCCACGTTACAGTATCTTATTTACTTGATCTTTTTATTTACCCTGTTTGTTATTTAAATAAACCTTGTTCTTTTGTTTGTTAAAAATCCATTCCTGGTCTGTGTGACTTCTTATAGGGAATGGTTGGTGGCAGCATAATTAAAGTGTGGCATACTCCAGTAGGTCTGGGGTTGTCACATTCCTCATCTGCCTTTTCCTTGAGTAGAAGCACCTATGTCTTAAGCAGATTATTGTTCAGTCTATTTGTCTCATCCCATCTATTACTGCCAGTTTAGAAGCAAAACAGCTTCCTTGGACTTAAATGGAAGAGAGAAAGAGAGTTAAGTGTCATCCACTTAATACTGACACTAATACCAAAACTTTAGAAAACCTCTTCCAGCACCATAGCAAGGGGATAGAAGAGAGGGACTCAACCAGCATCATTCTATGAGTTTGCTTCTTCATTGCACAACTGTGCTTCCAAGTCATGTCCAGAAGAATACCACAGAGAGACTGGTCAGAACAATACCACAGCCAATAGGGTTCAAGGCTGACCAATCAGAACCAACAGAGGCATACTCTGCCATCTAGTTCATGGATATGCTACCTACCAGAACACAGTAAACCATCTCTGTCCCTTAAATAGGTCTAGAACCAGACTGAAATGGATCTAGGTATAGTGGTGCCTCACTTTACGATTGCCCCGCATTACGACGAATCCGCTTTACAACGATCTTTTTGCGATCGCAATTGCAATCGCAAAACAATGATCTAAATGGGGGAATTTTGCTTTGCGATGATCGGTTCCCTGCTTCGGGAACCGATTCTTCACAAAACTATGTTTTTCGAACAGCTGATCGGTGGTTTCAAAATGGCCACCGGGTAATTAAAATGGCTCCCCGCTGTGTTTAGGGACGGATTCCTCGCTATACAGGCAGCAAAAATGGCCGCCGTATGGAGGATCTTCGCTGGACGATGAGTTTTTACCCCACTGGAACGCATTGAAGGGGTTTCAATGCATTTCAATGGGTTTTCTTACTTCACTTTACAATGTTTTGGCTTAACAGCAATTTTCCTGGTACGGATTATCGTCGTTAAGTGAGGCACCACTGTAATTTCCCTCACTCCAGGAACACTTGGTGCTAGGAAGTCACCACACATTGTCCAGGAATTAACGCTAGAGACTGGCTAGTAATAATTTGTTGTTGTTTAGTTGTTTAGTCGTGACCGACTCTTCGTGACCCCATGGACCAGAGCACGCCTCCCGGAGTTGGGTCAAATTCGATGACACTGTCCAACCATCTCATCCTCTATCATCCCCTTCTCCTCCTGCCTTCACACTTTCCTAACATCAGTGTCTTTTCCAGGAAGTCTTCTCTTCTCATGAGATGGCCAAAGTATTGGAGCCTGACAATGAAATTCAGCCATCTTACTACAGTCCCTTTCAGGCACACCAGAACTTTGTTCACTGTAAGGAGGCATTCTCCACTTCCCTTCTACACTCAGCCACTCTCTTCTTGGCTGCTTTTATAAGCCAGAAAAGGTAATGCAGCTCTTACTTCCCCAAGGTTACTATTTACATTCTCAGGCTACAGAAGCTAAAAACTGATTAAGCATGCCTTTGTAGGTAAAAAGAGAAGAAACTGTAGGAGAGGTCAAGCTCCCTTGTCCAAATTTTTTAAGCATCAAAGGCATGCTGCTTACTGCCAAAAGTACTGGCCTAAGGCCAAGAATCCATAAAACTAGGTGTGAGAATCCTAAAGAGCTCTGGATGTGTCTTTCTTGGGCAGCAGATATATGCCAAGTAAGGATTGGAACTGAAGGCAGGTTTTACCAAGGCAGTTTGCAATATGGCATGGGGGGGAGGTGTTAACTTTCTAAGAAATATAATAATAATAATAATAATAATAATAATAATAATAATAATAATAATAATAATAATAATAATAATAATAATAATAATAATAATAATAATAATAATAATAATAATAATTATTATTATTATTATTATTATTATTATTATTATTATTATTATTATTATTATTATTATTATTATTATTATTATTATTATTATTATTATTATTATTTAAAGTCACGCAAAATCAGAGGCCATAGATTACTGCAAATACAGCAAGTATTAGAGGAGGAAAAAAGAAGTCTAAATGATTATATCAGTACAAACAGAGAAAAATTACTGAAAGCAGTGAAAATGGAGAATATTTTGAAAACAACAGAAAAAAGGTCCAATATAAGAAACAACAATTTAAAAATAAATTAAACAGTTGGAAAAATAAACCAATACAACACCTGAGAAATGTGGATAAAAAGCATGATCATAATTCAACATGGGCATGGCTAAAACTGGGGACCCTTAAGAAAAACCAAAGGCTTGCTGCACAAGAACAAGCACTCCAAACCAACATGATGAAAGCTAAGATCCAAGGAATTAGTACTAACAGCAAATGTCAACTGTCAAGAAAAAGATGAAACTCTGTCACACCTCTTCTGTGAATGTCCAAAGTCTGCACAAACAGATTACAACATTAGACATGATAAGAGTGGTAAAATTAGTGCATCGGTCATTATGCAAAAAATATAACTCGCCAATCTCCAAAAACCCATGAGAACATCAGGTAGAGAAGGTGTCAGAAAATGACAAAGTCAAAATCTTGTTGGATTTCCGGATCCAAACTGGTAGACACCTTGAACATAACACACCAGACACAGTACTAATAGAATGAAGAAATCTCTGGATTATTGACATTCCAGTTCTAGGAGATGCCAGAGTTGAAAATAAAGAATTGGAAAAACTAACGAAGTACAAAGACCGGGCAATCGAAACATCTCGCTTGTGGGTGAAACACACTTCAGTGATCCCTGTAGTCATTGGGGCCTTGGGAACAATATCAAGACCTTCACACAGTACTATAAGCAGCTGCATATCTCAGAAATCACACCATCGGAGGTACAAAAAAGGACAATATTAGGAACAGCATATATACTGTGCTGATATTTAACAGATATGTACGTTTTCTGTTAAATCTTGAATCTCTTATATAACACCAGTCAATGTTTTTATAATTTTGACTGTGCCTGGTATTCTTGAACAACATCAACATACTGTTAAGTCTATTCTGACTTATAGCAAGCCTTTCCAGGGTTTTCTAGATAGAGTACACTCAGAAGTGGTTTACCATTCCCTTCTTCTGTGGCACTCTGGGACTTTGTAGCTTAACCCATGACTACATAGGCTGGCTTTTTCCCCAGGAAGCACAATATGAAATCAACCTCTGGCTCTACACTCAGATACTTAATTTCAGAGAACCTAATAATTTACCACATCAACTATTAAAATTATAAAATGATTCAGAAACTTTTCCAAAGGAACAGATTTTGTCAAGGGCGGAATTTAGCATTATAATTGAGTTGTTGAAAAAGGCACAAGATTCTCTTGTCTACTCTCTATGAACATTGCAGTTGTTTCATGCAGGTCTAGATACAGGAGAAAAGGACAGGTAGCGGCATAAGGTTGCTGCAGCTACACTAAGTATACCCTCAATGTGAAGAAATGGCCTCCATATGGGATCCTGAAAGATGTGAACAACTCTGAGACTGCTGCAGAATGCAATACTATTTTTGGCAATTGAGCACACACATGCCTTCTACCTCTGAATATCAAGGGCAGCCATTCTCAGTTTTTTTTCAGCCCCAGCCATAAACACAATATGAAAGAAATATAGGCCGAATCAGAATTGTACAAGTCACATAACAAACCTTATAAGGTGTGAAGAACTGTTTCCAAGTCTGTGCTCCCCTTCAAACATGTTATGTCCCTCTAGGGGCCATATGGCTTCCACTAAGAATGATTTAGGACACCTATCTTGCTGCCCCCCTTCACAGATTGCTGCCTTGTCATGGCGAAGGGGCTTGAGTAATTCAGAGAAGCAATGGGCTATGCCATGCAGGGACACCCAAGACGGACATGTCATAGTGGAGAGTTCTGACTAAATGCGATCCACCTGGAGCAGGAACTGGCAAGCCACTCCAGTATCTTTGCCAAGAAAACTCCACGGACAGAAACAAAAGGCTAAAAGATATGACGCTGGAAGATGACGCCTCAAGTCGGAAGGCATCCAACATGCTACTGAGGAAGAGCGGAGAACAAGGACAAGTATCTCCAGAGCTAATGAAGTGGTTGGGCCAAAGACGAAAGGACGCTCAGCGGTGGACATGCCTGGAAGTGAAAGGAAAGTGCAATGCCGCAAATAAAAATACTACATAGGAACCTGGAATGTAAGATCTATGAACCTTGGTAAGCTGGATGTGGTCATATAGGAGATGGCAAGAATGAAGGCATTGACATCCTGGGCGTCAGTGAATTAAAATGGATGGGAATGGGTGAATTCAATTCAGACGATCATATATTGTCTACTTTTCTTTGGGAAAGTACAGTAGATATAAATAGTATCATATCTACTATTGTGGGCAAGAATCCTGTAGAAGAATGGAGTAGCCCTCATAGTCAACAAAAGAGTGGGGAAAACTGTACTAGGATATAGCCTCAAAAATGATAAAATGATTTCAATACATCACAGTAATCCACATTTATGCACCAACCATCAATATTGAAGAGGCTGAAATTGACCAATTCTATGAAGACTTACAACACCTTTCTAGAACTGACACCAAAGAAAGATCTTCTTCTCATTATAGGGGATTGGAATGCTAAAGTAGGGAGTCAAGAGATAAAAGGAACAACAAAGACGTTTGGCCTTGGAATTCAAAACGAAGCAGGGCAAAGGCTAATAGAGTTTGTCAAGATAACAAGCTGGTCATCACAAACACTCTTTTCCAACAACACAAGAGGCGACTCTACACATGGATATCACCAGATGGGCAATACCGAAATCAGATTGATTATATTCTCTGCAGCCAAAGATGGAGAAGCTTTATACAATCAGTACAAAGAAGACCTGGACCTGATTGTGGCTCTGATCATCAGCTTCTTATAGCAAAACTCAAGCTTAAACTGAAGAAAGTAGGAAAAACCACTGGGCTAGTCAGGTATCATCTAAACCAAATCCCTTATGAGTACACAGTGGAAGTGAAGAACAGATTTAATGAACTAGATCTGGTGGACAGAATGCCTGAAGAACTATGGATGGAGGCTCAAAACATTGTAAAGGAGGCAGCAACAAATACCATACCAAAGAAAAGGAAATGCAAGAAAACAAAGTGGCTGTCCAACGAGGCCTTACGAGATCTTACAAATAGCAGAGAAGAGAAAGGAAACAAAATGCAAAGGAGATAGGGGAAGGTACAGAAAAATGAATGCAGACTTCCAAAGAATAGCAAGGAGAGACAAGAGGGCCTTCTTAAATGAACAGTGCAAAGAAATAGAGGAAGATAATAGAAAAACCATAGATCTGTTAAAAAAAATTGGAGATATCAAAGGAACATTTTGTGCAACAATGGACATGATAAAGGATAAAAATGATAGAGACCTCACAGAAGCAGAATACATCAAGAACAGGTGGCAAGAATACACAGAGGAATTATACCAAAAAGATTTGGATGTCCCAGACAACCCAGATAGTGTGGTCCCATCTCTTCCTTGCCAATAGAAGGGGAGGATAAGGAGGTAGTGACAGATTTTACTTTCCTGGGCACCATGATCACCGCAGCTGGTGACAGCAGCCACAAAATTAAAAGACGCCTGCTTCTTGGGAGGAGAGCAACGAGAAACCTAGACAGCATCTTAAAAAGCAGAGACATCACCTTGCCACCAAAGGTCCGCATAGTCAAAGCTATGGTTTTCTCAGTAGCGATGTATGGAAGTGAGAGCTGGACCATATAGTGTGGTTGCTGACCTTGAGTCAGACATCCTGGAGAGTGAAGTCAAGTGGGCCTTAGAACGCATGGCTAACAACAAAGCCAGTGGAGGTGATGGCATTCCAGCTGAACTATTTTAAATCTTAAACGAAGACGCTGTTAAGGTGCTACACTCAATATGCCAGCAAGTTTGGAAAACTCAGCAGTGGCCAGAGGATTGGAAAAGATCAGTCTACATCCCAATCCCAAAGAAAGGCAGTGCCAAAGAATGCTCCAACTACCATATAATTGCACTCCTTTCACAAGCAAGCAAGTTTATGCTCAAAATCCTCCAAGGTAGGCTTCAGCAGTATGTGGACCGAGAACTCTCAGAAGTACAAGCTGGATTTCAAAGAGGCAGAGGAACTAGAGACCAAATTGCTAACATGAGCTGGATTATGGAGAAAGCCAGAGAGTTCCAGAAAAACATCTACTTCCACTTCATTGACTACGCAAAAGCCTTTAACGGTGTGGACCACAACAAACTATCGCAAGTTCTTAAAGCCATGGGAGTGCCTGACCACCTTATCTATCTCCTGAGAAATCTATATGTGGGACAGGAAACAACAGTTAGACCTGGATATGGAACAACAGATTGGTTCAAAATTGGGAAAAGAGTACAACAAGGCTGTATATTGTCTCCCTGCTTATTTAACTTATATGCAGAATACATCATGCGAAAGACTGGACTGGAGGAATCCCAAACCAGAATTAAGATTGCCGGAAGAAATATCAACAACCTCCGATAGGCAGATGATAACACTCTGATGGCAGAAAGTGAGGAGGAATTAAAGAACCTCTTAATGAGGGTGAAAGGGAGAGCACAAAAAATGGTCTGAAGCTCAACATAAAAGAAACTAAAATCATGGTCACTGGTCCCATCACCTCCTGGCAAATAGAAGGGGAAGATATGGAGGAAGTGACAGATTTTACCTTCTTGGGCTCCATGATCATTGCAGATGGTGACAGCAGCCACGAAATTAAAAGACACCTGCTTCTAGGGAGGAAAGCGATGACAAACATAGACAGCATCTTAAAAACCAGAGACATCACCTTGCCAACAAAGGTCTGCATAGTCAAAGCTATGGTTTTTCCAGTAGCGATATATGGAAGTGAAAGCTGGAGCATAAAGAAGGCTGACCGCCAAAGAACTGATGATTTTGAATTGTGGTGCTGGAGGAGGCTCTTGAGAGTCCCCTGGACTGCAAGGAGAACAAACCTATCAATTCTGAAAGAAATCAACCCTGAGTGCTTACTGGAAGGACAGATCCTGAAGCCGAGGCTCCAATCCTTTGGCCATCTCATGAGAAGAGAAGACTCCCTGGAAAAGACCCTGAAATTGGAAACTGTGAAGGCAAGAGGAGAAGGGGACGACAGAGGACAAGATGGTTGGACAGTGTCATTGAAGGTACCAACATGAATTTGACCAAGGTCCGGGAGGCAGTGGAAAATGGGAGGGCCTGGCGTGCTTTGGTCCATGGGGTCACGCAGAGTCAGATACAACTTAACGACTAAACAACAACAACAATCTTGCTGTCACCTTTTTTCCATAGCAAATACCACTGAAAAAGTGATGTACATAAAGTGCCACATAAAGTATGAACTGGCCCAAAATATCTGTGAACAGCAGGGACATAAAAACCACATCCTTATTCAGGCCTGAAACAAGATACAGTTGCTTTCATAAAGCAAACACTTGCCCATAATCTGAGGCAGGAAAATCATTTGGGAGGAGTTTGTTTATATCTTAAGAATACCATCAGTCTTAACATATCTGTAGCAAATCTCTGAGCAAAACACTATCAATGTATGTAGCAGAATTTAATCTTTCCAGACAAAACAAAAGGTTTCTTTTATTGCTCCAAGACAGAGACTATTTGTATCTATACCAACAGAACATAATTATTGCCATTAACAGCTAAAAACAGGGTGTCCTTCTATTCCCTGTGCTGTAAGCTCCATGAAGGAGGAATCAGATATCCCAGCTCATAATCCACAGGAAATGACAAGACTGCCTAAAGATATGAAAAGACCAAAAACAAAGATAAGGTAAGCTTTCACAAGATTGATTTTTATAAGTTTGATTTTTGGTTTTAGTGTATACAGTACCATAAATTTTAGGCCTACTTACGTGACAGTATAATTTCACATTTTTGGACAATAGCAATAATAGAGCAGATACGTACAATATTAGAGAACAAGATTATGGCTACAGCGTTAGGGTGTGTATGAGAGACAATCTGCCCACCAGGCCCAAACTCTGCCAGTCAATACAGAAAATGAAAACACTCCAAAGCAGTCCCCATATCAATGCCCCTCACTAGGGATGAAACATTTCAAAAGTTTATGTGACAAAAATCTGTATTTGAGATACAGAATTTTCTTCTTAACCCTATAAACCAGGAAGGTAAAGGTTCCCCTTGACATTTAGTCCAATCGTGTCCGACTCTAGGGGACACGACTGGACTAAATGCTCATCCCCGTTTCCAAGCCATAGAGCCAGCATTTGTCTGAAGACAGTTTCCGTAGTCATGTGGCCAGTGCGACTAGACACGGAATGCCATTACATTCCCACTGAGGTGGTACCTACTACTATAGCATCCACACCATTTCCCCTTAAATTTCTTTAAAACTCTCCCCAATTCTAGATGGCAGGCCATCTAAAAAACACAGCACTGGCCAACTATACCCTTTTTAACATTTCAGTTTTCTGGAGACAACCAGAACCACGAAGACATTCTGAAGAAATTAAGATGCAGGACAGCAAAGCAATGAAATACATCAGGTATTGTATTCATTACTACAGCTAAGTATGAATGCTTATGACTGTTAGACAAACCATCTGGATATTTACTTTACAGCTGACAGGGAAACAATCTTTTGCCCAGAAATTATCATTCTTACTTCTGCAAAAGTTCTGGGAATCTAAACCATAATCTAAAAATTTGGCACTGTGGACTTTGTTGCCAGGACTGGATTTGCACAATTAAAACTATTGCGCCATCTACATCTGTTTCTTGAGAAATTTGATCTAGCTACTGTGACACATGCCCTAATTATTTCCTGGCTGGATTACTGTAACACACTCTATCTGGGGTTGCTGATGGAGTCAGGAAACATTCAGTCCAATGACTGGGGCTGGTTACAGGGATCTCATACCCCCACCCCATTATAGCAGCTCCACTGGCCGCCGATCAGTTTCCGGGCACAATTCAAAGCCCTGAATAGCCTGGGACCAAACTATCTCAAAGACTGTATCTCCCATTATGAGCTGGCTCGGGAGTTAACACCATCTGGAGAGGCCTTTCTTTTGGTACCACCACCTTGACACCTGTTTGATGGGGACACAGAAGAGGGCCTTCTCTGTTGCTGCTCCCAGATTCTGGAACTCCCTCCCACAGGAGGCCAGGTTGGCCCCATCTTTGCTGTCCTTCCGCAAGGAAAGACCTTTCATTCCAGACAAGCCTTCCCTTAGTAACTAGCAACCTATTGTGTGATTTTTTTAAAAAAAGATGGATTGTTATGCATTACTGCTTTGACTGGATTTTTAGTACTATTTGTGTTTTCCATTTTTGTGTTTTTCATCTTTCAGAGTGGCATTTATATAATATTTATATTTGTATACTTAGCTTTAATATTGCCTTTTAATTATGTAAGATGCCCCTTTGTACTCATTGTTCTTGGCTTCAAATATTGCCTTTTAATGTTGTTAACCACCACTGTGTACTCATTGTTCTCAACTTTAAATACAGTCTCAATGTTGTAAGCCACCTTGGGTCCTTTTCAAAGGGAACGGTGGGGTAAAAATATTTTAAATAAACAAATAAAATAATATTATTCAATGTCCTTACATGTTTATAGAAAGCCAAACTCAAATTCTTTAATTTCAGAATCGTCTTTATGCCTTAAAGTAGATATACTGTATATACTTGAGCATAAGCCGACCCAAATATAAGCCGAGGCACCCAATTTTACCACAAAAAACTGGGAAAACTTTTTGACTCGAGTATAAGCCGAGGGTGGAAAATGCAGCAGCTACTGGTAAATTACAAAAATAAAAGATACCAATAAAATTACATTAATTGAGGCATCGGCAGGTTAAAAGTTTTTGAAGAGACTGCCCTTCTGAACTGTGAGACACACTTCATTACCTGCGGAGGGAGGACTCATACTGGATGCTGCACTTATCTACTGCTGCGTAACAAGATGGAGAAGGAAGGTGGGTACATAGAATATGCAGGAGGAGGAGGATGGGAGTGTCCTGGAAGCAGAAATTCAATGTACTTAACCCCGGTCATCGGACCACCCACAGAGGCTGCAGGTGCCCGTAGATGAGCAGGGGAGTCCAGAGAACACCCACACTGCAGGGGAGAACATGTAATTTTGACACTGACTCGAGTATAAGCCAAGGGGGGTACTTTTTCAGCAAAAAAAGTGCTGAAAAACTAGGCTTATACTCGAGTATATACAGTAAGTCTGAGACATGGGGATGACTGCGAAATTAAAGCTTATATTGTGCCAAAAGCATGTGGATTGCAGAAACAAAATTTTGATTGTGTTCTTACTGTCAGTAAATGTAAACATCTCATTTAGTTGCCCACAATACATTTATGTTGTTACACCCAGAAAAAGCATGTATTCTAGTTCAAAAAAGTGTATGTTTCAAAATAGGAAATGAGACTTAAAACAACAATTTAAAGCAACATTTTTCATTAGTTAAATCACTATTTTTTAAAATCAACTATCCTGTCCAACAGGCTTAAAAGTAGCCAGAATATTTCACCTATCTATTTTATATAAATTTCTACCACAGAGGAGAGCAACTTCTGTTAAAATTACAAAAGGTAGTGAACTTCTCCAAAATTCTGACCAAATATTCTTTGCACTTAGTTCCTCTACAGATACAGTGGTGCCTCGTATAACGAGCGCCCCGTTTAACGACGAATGCACATAATGATGCGGATTTTGCCATCGCAAAAGCGATCGCATTACGATGTTTCCTATGGGGAAATATCGCTTTGCAATGTTTCCCCATAGGCACCATTTCCCCCCAGCTGACCAGTGGCACTTCGGAGCGATCACAGGGGAGACCTCTCCCGCGGCCGCTCTGAAGCCAGCACCGTCCAGCTGGGGGGAAATGCTGGCAGTGGCTTCCGAAGGACCGCGGGGGAGGGCTCCCCCACGGTCCTTCAGAAGCCACCGCCACTCAGCTGGGGAAAAATTCCCCCCATCCCCCCGAGCCCGGCTAAAATGCCAGCTTCGGGTGGATGGGGGGGAGGAGGGATTCTCCCTTCATCCATCCCAGCCGCGCGAAAATGCCAGCTTCGGGTGGATGGGGGGGAGGGATTCCCCCTTCATCCACCCCAGCCGCGCGAAAATGCCGGCTTCGGGTGGATGGGGGGGAGGAGGGATTCCCCCTTCATCCATCCCAGCCGCGCGAAAATGCCGGCTTCGGGTGTATAGGGGGGGAGGAGCAAATCCCCCTTCATCCACCCCAGCCGCGCGAAAATGCCGGCTTCGGGTGGATGGGGGGGAGGAGGGATTCCCCCCCCATCCACCCGAGCTGGGCGAAAGGAGGGGGGAAGCCGGGCTAGCTAGCTGGCAGTGCTTTGCCATAATCGGTTCCCTGCTTGGGGAACCGATCATGGCAAAGCAATGCTTAACAGCTGGTCGGCGGTTTCAAAATGGCCGCCCGCTGTTTTGCCTCGCTTAAGAGGCACAGAAAATGTCCGCCCCTATGGAGGATCTTCGCTGAACGGTGAGTTTTCAGTCCATTGGAACGCATTAACCGGGTTTTAATGCGTTTCAATGGGCTTTTTTATTTCGCTTTACGATGTTTCCGTATAGTGACGTTAATCCTGGAACGGATTAACGTCGCTATGTGGGGCACCACTGTATAAGTACATATACACAGCCTTATTTTTAAGTACTAACCTGGTTGCATAGAACTGTACCAAATGAGTGCTATGGTAAAAGTGTGTGCAGAATGTTGGATGAGGAAAGTCCCTTTATAAGCACCCATCATAAAAATTATGACTGCTTTAGGAGAAAGAGAGCTCTGTACTCCTCTGCTAGCCTAGTAAAAAGAATTTGCAGGCTTCTTTACAAGGCTGGTAAACAATAATGGAGAGAAAGTGCAGTTGCTCTGGGCTGACATTCCAGAAGCCAAGGGATTACCAATTTTGTTTAAAATAAGTATCACATAAACATAGCTGCTGGGCAAGTCATCCAGAAGTCAGTACATGGATGACATGCATCTCTCTCTTTTGTTTTGACATGCTAATATTGGGAATGCTGTTGAACTACTGAGCAGGTTTTGAAATGGAGGAGCAAAAAGACGAAATTCGAGCTGAACAAGATGAAAGTACTGTGGGTAGGGAAAGTCAACTGACCTGGCCAGAAACGTTCAACATGGATGGGTTCTAAGAAGCTGTACCTGAGGGACCCCCCCCCTTAACCTGGGATTACCTATGGAAGCAGAAGTCATAAACACAGGAGATCTTGCCTCAGTAACCTATACCCTGGTTACAACCAGACTATACTACTGTACTGCATTTTGCATGGCCTACCTTAGAAGATAGTTCAGAAGCTTCAGCTAGTGCAGAATACAGTGGCCTGGATGCTTCCAGACCAAGAAATTCTGGTTCTGCATCAGCTGCTCTAACTGCATACTTACTCTGGGCTCAAATCAAAGTGACATTTTAAAACATTAAACTGTCTGGAAACAAATTATTTAGAAATGGTCTATACCCAGCTGAATGGACCCAAGCATAATTCTCAGCTACACACTATAGCAAATTGTATGAACTCTAGTTGGTGCAGTTAGGATACAAAGCTCTACCCCTCTCTTGGATGCACACCTTAAAATGGCAAAGGGTTTCAGTGTGTCAGGCAAACTGAGAACAATGTCATCTGGAGGCTAGATTTCATTACCATTCTGAACTCCTAGCAGGGTCACCCAAGGTCGAATAGTCAACGCTGAGACACTGGATCTTCTTCAGGACTAACAGTCATATTAGCAGAAGAGAATGGACAGCTGTAGAGATGGGGTGGAGAAACTTCTAAATGGGAGTTAACAGGTAGCAGCATGAATAGATGTGACACTGGCAAAGTATCTTTCACAGAAAAAGGCAGTGGCGCTCAAGCTACGTTTTGTTAGTATTGTGCAGACGAAGGCAATGATTAACCGTTTCTGAATATTTCTTATCCTGAAAACTCTATAAGACAGTCTGATGTTACAATGTAGACAGATTAAAATCTGTTATACACAACCTAATCATGAAATATAAGTCATTTTCAATTACTGTGCATGTTCATGAAGCCCTCTTCCCACACACATAAACATAATTAATTCCCCCCCACATGGTCTTCTAAATAGGAGCTAAACTATTTGTTAAAATTTCAGCCTAAAAGTTTATTTAAATTAATGCTTCTGTCACTGCATGTTTGGTTCCCAAAGTGCTGTGCAAGAATTTCATAATGTAAGATGGGATAGCTCGCCTGAAATGGTTATTATTATTTTGCTTCATTATTTCAAATATTAATGTTTAAAATTACTTATGCATATTTGTACACCTGCAGTCTAAGCTACAAGTGTACAAATGGACCCCTGGACTGCAAGGAGAACAAACCTATAAATCTGGAGGGAAATCAACCCTTAGCGTTCACTGGAAGGATAGATCCTGAAGCCAAGGCTCCAATCCTTTGGCCATCTCATGAGAAGAGAAGACTCCCTGGAAAAGACCCTGATGTTGGGAAAGTGTGAAGGCAAGAGGAGAAGGGGACGACAGAGAACAAGATGGATGGACAGTGTCATTGAAGCTACCAACATGAATTTGACCAAACTCCAGGTGGCAGTGAAGGACAGGAGGCCCTAGCGTGCTCTGGTCCATTGGGTCATGAAGAGTTGGACACAACTTAACGACTAAACAACAAAATTTGTACACTACCATTGAAAAACATTACATTTTGAAGAGTGGTTTACAAGTCTTAAATAAAAAACACAGCAAAAAATAACAACTTTTACTCTTAGTTCTAGCTTTCTCATAAAGCCCTCCATTATCAGTTATGCTTGTTGGTGCTGATGAGAGTTGTAGTCTCAAACATCTGGAGATCACCAGGTTGTCCACCCCATCCTAGAGGATCTCATTACAACATCCCTCTACTGAATCGAGACTATACATAAAAGATGCCTGATGGATACGTGTGCAAAGTCTTAAAGCTGAAGATTTTCAAGAGAAATTTCTTTGCTTCCTCAGCCTCTGGGTACACTTGTTTCCTCACCCACACAGTCTACAACGCAAAAGATATCTAAAAGTCTGGTTTTTTAAGAAAGAACAAATAAAAGATTCAACCCATTACTTTTGAGTTCAGAACACATTCTTATGATACAAATGATGCATATGTTAGAATCTAAAATTTGCACTGTCAAATGACATAGTGAATTTTTTTATGACATGGAAGAATGCGCTATATGTCATTTCTTCTGGAAATGTCTATGTACTTCCATCTTCAAGCAAATAATATTGCTTTGTATCACTTCATGAGTATAAGAGTATGAAACAGAAATGCTTAATGTTACAATTACTTCCCTAAGCAAACTTAAATTCTGTAATGCACAATGAAGACAAACAGGTATATACACTAAATTATGCTCTTTAGAAACATACAAACTTTATTCAATTGCAAGGAAATGTATGTTTATTTGCTATATCTCTACAACAGTTCAAGGAGAAATGTAGGGAAAAACGACAGCCACTCTTTGTGGCCTTCATAGATCTTACAAAGGCCTTTGATTTCGTTAGCAGGGATGGCCTTTTATAAAATACTTCCCAAGATACTAGTCATTATCATTAAAGACCTAAATGTTTAGGTACCAGAAAACTTGCCATCTTCTCCACATGATCTTACCACCCACTCTTTCTTTAATGGAAGATCTTCTTTACATTCTAGCAGAAGTGGAACAGTGATTAAGTGGGTATAAGAATCACAACCTCCTTGTTTATGATACCCAGACCATGATATTCCCTAACAAATGAAGAACAACAGGATCCCTATCTGTTTTAACACTAAGTCTACAGCTTGGAGAATAATTTACATTTTCCCCTCCATATCTGATGCTGGCTTCAGTAATTTTGATTGGTTGAAAGTCCCGCTGACATTGCTGCAGGACTTTCAACCAAAAAAAACTTTATAAAAGTGAATACATTGTGATGTTTTAGATTTGATTATGACCTACTTTGTGGGACAGAATGGTGGGATATAAATATTTTAACACAACTATTTGCTCCACTTAGAGAAATGGAATGGTCTGCACTCACAAATACATACATTGTCATGAAGTGGCCATACATGAAACACCACTTTAAGAATTGTTGTTCTAGCATAATGTTAGTACTGTATTACTAAAGTGATACCCCCCCCCTTAGCTAATCCTGATTTTCCTTTTTTCTTTTTCTTAGTTTATAATTTTATGGTTGAAAGTTTTCTTCTTTGTAAATTCGTTTTTAGTCATTGTTGTACCCCTGTTGTGAGCCGCCTAGAGTGGTCTATTGACTAGATAGGCAGGATATAAATAAAATAAATAAATAAATAAATAAATAAATAAATAAATAAATAAATAAATAAATAAATAAATAAATATATTAGTAACACTGCTCTGTTCTCATTCACATACAGTAATTAATTATTTCCAGCTTATGGCTTTACTTTAAGAAAAGGCAAAAAAATCACAACACGATGTTCAGCATCAAGTTGGAACATGCATTTGCTTGGTCCCAGAGTTATCTATGGTCCTGTGCAAGTCCATGAAAACAATGAATATGCAGTGGTGGGTAGGCCGGGAATGTTTACCCTCTACATTTCAGGTTTACACTACTGCAGCGTTTTGACAGTTTTAAATACTTTTTCTGTTTGGCCTTGCACTCAAAATGAGGCTTAAGACATTTAAGGAGAGGATTGTGAAAGCACAGTCTTGTTAGAAAAAATAAGAACAATGTTTCAGAAATCCTGAAATTATTAGAATTTGCCTTGGTATAAATATTTTTAAATAACAGATTATATTGTAAACCTTCATTGACTATCAGCATTGCATCAGTAATCAACAAAAGCCTACCAAAAAATGTTATGAGCAATACTCTTAAGGTTTATGGTTGCATCTGGAAACAGCTCTTCCTTCTGCTGCTACTACACATTCTGCCTAGATACCCTGATCAAAGGAGAAAGCCTGACATTGCAGCACGTCAAATAAAGAAGCATCCCTTCCAAGCTATTTCTGCATAAAACCTGCATGCACTGAAAAACTGTGCAACCCCAAAGCACCTTTTTAGGATGCAGCCCGCAATGCACAGCATGAACATAAAACTCCTTTTATGTTGACATTTATAGTCAAGGGACTGCCACAATTGCTTCTCCTCCCCAAAGCTGGGGCTTCTAGAACCCGAGCAGGACATACAAAAGGTTCAAGGTAAGGTGTCAAAGTATAGACCAAAAGCTAATTAAGCATAATGAAACCATCCAAAGGCAGAGATTATCTGGATATCACATAAGTTTTGTCTCCACAATCAAGAAAAGGCAGAAAGCAGAGCACATACTGAAGGCTTCTTCAAATGAAAACTAGCATATCATTTTAAAAAAAACCTCCAGAACTGCCTTTGGCCTCAAATTTCTGTAGTCTGTACTGACATCATTCCCCTGATTGCAGGAAGTTCAAAACAAAGTGATTGAGGGGACAAATATCTATTATGGCTCCACTTGCTAACTAATAATACAGTAGTGGAGCATTATCACTTGCAGGTATAGTTTGCAGTTTCCTAGCAAAATACATGAGCTGTTCAATTATAAAAAATAGCAGCAAGGGTATGTACCTGAAACACCCTGGAATCCACTCAGTATAAAAGCTCCTTATTCAATAAACCAGCCCTAAGTAATGTGTTGGCACATTACATAAGGCTGGAAAATTCCCATAACCATGTCTATAGGCAAAACAAAACAAAAAGATTACTTGTGTGGAAACCTGGTAAAGCATATTTAACGGCCCTTAATAAATGTAGAATGGATAACAAAAATGATACCAAGTTGTTCTAATTTTTCCCATCATTTGCACACTAGCCCAAATAATCAGGAATTCATTTATGAGCATCCAAGCTTTCTTCCTTAAAAGAGATGGCATGCAGATCCCCCAAACCCAGGACTCTTTTACAAAAGAAAGTAGAATGAGTGTAATAAGATGAAAGAGAAAAATGAAAGAGAAAAGATGAAAGAGAAAAAAAATCTTTATAAGATGAAAGAGAAAAAATCTTTACAGGTTCCAAGACAACAAATTAAAAAACTAAGTACTGTAGACAAACTGATCATTCAAGTAACCCTAATTTAGGCTATACTATGTCCATAAGATCTGGCAACCTAGCAGTTTGAAAGCATGCAAATGCAAGTAGATAAATAGGTACCACCTTGGTGAGAAGATAATGGTGTTCCATTTCTCTCTTTCATTTCTCTCTTTCAACTTTGGTATGTGACGGAAAGCTAGTAAATGTTTTATTCTATAAGGCTCATAAAAGCACATTAAAAATGAGAGCGACGTTAGTTTTGAGATGGGAAATGTTTTCAGATTAGGCAACAGATGTTTCAAGTTCAGAACACTGTCACCTAGAAAGCTATTCAGAATTGATGATAATATCTGGCAGAACAGTTGCCAATCCTGATTAAAAAAAAAACACAGTCAGATTTACCATTTTTATTTTCACCCAGTCCATACAGAAGGAATCTTAATTTAATATATTAACATAACAAATTACATATGAAGTCATAATAATATGCTATTGTACTTTACAATCATCTTTAGTACTTCACTCTTTAACAATAACAGTGGCTTCAGCACAGAAGGTGCTTAACGCAGTAAAATAAACAAAAGCAGCAGGTCCCTGGCCCGAACAGCTTCAATTTTTATTAGCAAATAGTGTATATAATTTTAAATATTTAAAACCAATTACTTTCGATGAAATATGTATCTTATAAATGATAATCAAAATGTCACAAATTAATATAAACTATAATAAATGTCATTGTTTTCTTGTATATACAGGTTGTAGTACAAGATTTGTCATCGTTTAGTCATTTCCGACTTTCTGTGACCCCATGAACCAGAGCACGCCAGGCCCTCCTATCTTCCACCCATGGACCAGAGCACGTCAGACCCTCCTTATGACCCTTCAAATTCAACACATTGTAAATATACCCAATCTGTCAACAAATGGACCCTAATTTTTTAAAGAACTGATCTACTTTGCATTGAGGATGCTTCTTTTTCCAACTATGTGCAGAGAGTCACTTAGGGATTGATAAGAAGATAAAGGCTATCAGGAGCTTTGTATATAAGGACAAAGGATTCACACTAGATGAAAGCAGGGTAGGATACCTATCTATACAAAGATCACTCAGACTGCTTGAGGAACGGACCCAAGGTGCTGCGATTTGTGGATAATCACTCTTTGCTCTTCATCTCCAACACTGCTAGGTATTTGCTTGTTCCTCCTTAATGAAGAATGACTCTCAAAAGAGTTTATTTTCCTCCTACATTAAAAAAAACTACTCTAGGTTTCCCATAGCTTAGTTCATCAATTTCCTTCAGTTTCTCACCTTAAACAAAGTTAATATACTGTCTAATTGCATTTTAACACTACAATCATGCAGGTACTGAGCTGCGATACAGAAGCAGCATGGGAAGGAAGTGATTACTGTATTAAAATCATTAAGGTACTATCAACAGAAGAAAACTGATTACTACAAAGCACAGACAGTTCTTTGGCCTTGATAGAAGCATGAGTTGCTGCAAGCGTTTCATGCCCACACTTAAGTGTCATGAGTATATTCCACTGATATTTTGCCAACTTCAATGTCTACTAGAGTAGACCCTTTCTGGGTGAAATTCAATGTGCTGATTTTAACCTTTAACCTTCAATATCACTGAAAGACTATAAGTGAATAGGAAATCCATCCTAGACATTTGATGGGGCATATCTTGATAGCATTTCAGAGCCAGACAAAAATCTTATTTTCATGTTCTTTCCTGTTTTATTAACCTGCCTTATTTTACACATTTTTAATTTGCTTTTATTTATGCAGCTAGCTACCCTGAGTACATACTTGCAGGGTTACATTTATATGCCTGATAAATTTCTAATCTTAGTAGCTGCAGATAGTAATGACTTACAAAATATTTTACATAGAAGGTTTGGTTCCGGTACTTCTTCCACCACGAATTAAAAACATAACTCAGGGCCCTATACTATTTCTGTCTTAGGTCACTGCAAAAAAGAGTAAACAATGGTCACTAATAAATAGACTGTGTTTAATGATTTTCATGAGAATTGGCTTATGGTAAGCCACCTAACACTGTAATAGCAACTCCACCCCAATCTTTGCTACGATACAATGGGATCTCCTGTTGGAAAATGCAACACATTTGTTATTACATCATAAAGCTGGATAAACAAAGAGAATCACATATATTCTCTCAAGAGAAACACAAGGAGCATTTTAAGGGAATGTATAGGACCAGTTAGGAAGCAAGTACAAGTTGAAGTAATCTGACATCAACAAAATCCAACCAGAATTACTGAGACACTGCAGCTTCATCATCAAAATGAGTCACTCAAGACAATGACCTTGTTCATTCAGCAACTTCAGAAAATCAAGGATTACCATCATTCTATAGATGTGATAAAAAGGCCTAGTGTGTGAATACACTGTACAACAGATACTTAAATAACACTCATTCCTTATGTACTTTTATTGCTATACTACATGGAGAAAAACTCGACCAACAACTGAACATGGAAGTTTTCAAGTCTGATTTCTGACCAACCATGAATTATATGGCGGTTGCCAAATCTCTAACCATCTACACTAAGCAGAAATGGGGGATATGCAGTGCTCCAGATACTGAACTGCAACTAAAAGCCCTAATCATTACAGCCACTGACAGGAGTTGCAATATAACAGTATTTGGAAGAATATTTATTCCCAACCCTTGAATAAATTATCTCAGAGATATTTTTCCCATGTAAGTGCAACAAAGGTTCCTTTAAACCCTTATTTCTCTGACTGCTTCTAGAAAAAAAGCAGCCTTACAACTTGATGTTTTCCAAAATTAACTGTTCTATTAATTTTCATATGTAAAATTTGTCTTTCTCCTACAACCATGTGTTGCATTTCCACTGCAGAATACATATACGTACAAAGAAGTGGAGATAATGCCCAAAAAAACCCCCTCAAAATCTACTAAAGTATCAATGTGGCTTCTTCTCAATTAAAACCAGCTAAGAAAGTCCTACTGCTGCAGAAAAAGCTTTGAAATCATTTCTCCTGCACAGGCATGTTTAACATCCAAGCCCTCAGACACCTTTTTTGCAATTATCTATGCTAAACATGCACTGCCCCAGTTACTGTGAAGATCCCTAAATCCCCTCTTAATCAGGTTGTTGGAATGCCTGCTATTTTCACACAGCTCTAAAAAAAGGAGCTGTAGCCTGACAATTAAAAAACAACAACATACATACCAGTCTTTTCTATCAAGTCAGTAGTCATCTCTTGACCCAAATTTCTGCTAGCAGGATATGCAGCAGTAATGCAGTACTTCTTCTGAGACTAGGTTTGTTTTTATCCACAGAACAGGGAAAAAAAACCAGCCAAATTGTTTATTCATTTTGCGTTTTGGAACACAGCCACTACAAAATGCCGTGTGAAATGTCTAAACTTTGCAAGACACTTATTTTCTCATGAAACAGGAATATGAAAGGAAGTAGACTAATTTTGCATATGGGCATTTATTTCCAAAGGAATTAATTATTAATTATATTCTCTGTAAACAAAGGTTAATCAAGAGGCAATTTACAAGGTCCTCTCTCAAGACTCAAACAAAGCACCTACTTTATATTATGCAGAATATCAATTATATTCTAATTTTCTTATCAAATCAGGCCATCATCAAGAAACATCTATGGCTGTAAATATTTGAAACATATAATAAAAAAATCAACCTTCAACACTACCACTGCTGCATGCCACAGACAGTATCCTACATAAACCTGATAACTGTCAGGCATAGTTAGCACCATGTCTCTTTTTGCAAAGATCTGCTTGGGTCTGGCAAAGACAGCAACAAAACTCACAAGCAAGATTTACAGACAGTTGCAGACATGAACACCTGGCCCACCTCAAACTGTACATACATCACTCATATGATTATTCTTCACATCCAGAAAAGGATTTTTAAAAAGAGTGGGCATAAAAGGGACGCAGACACAACTCCATTTAAACACCCCAGCTGGTGGGGGGAACATTCACAAGATATGCAAGATGTTATCAAACTCCCACAGCTGGCATTGTCTGTTCTGCATCACTGCAGAAAGGGCAGAAGAGATAACCATGTTCCTTAGAACCCAAGATTGCTATTCTTTAAGCTTACAACATTTCCCCCAATTGTCCGTCAGTGCTAGGAGAGCAGCCTCATCTTATCTATCTGCCTTCCCCAAGCACATAATTTCATTCTATATGACAGGAAGAGGAGAAAGGACAGGCCTATGTTTTTCTGAAGGTACCCTCCATTCAAAGACTGAAGTATTCAACTAAAAGTTAGTTTGCCCTTATGACTCTCCTCAGCCTAACACAGTGATTTCTACTACAAATAGACTTCGTTTCCTGCCAGTCTCATCCTCTGAAGACAAAAAGCAAAACTCCTAGACCATATAAGCAAAACACTCCCTCCACAAACAAAACGCACCAAAAGATCCTCATTTTTATGTAAGATGTGTTGGGGAGGACTGGTGCACTCTGTATGTGTTAGAAGGACTTACACAATAACTAGCCACTTTGAGGCACCTCTCTGGAAAAGCTTATTATGCAAGGATTCTCTCTTTATCCTCAGAGGGTGGGGGCAGGGCAAGGGGAAACAGTGCAAACGAACCCTCTCATTAGAGAAAGCATTGTGTTGGGCTGGGGTGAAAAGGAGGTAATTTCAAACTGAGCTCCGATATTCAAATATGTAGGTGAAGGAAAGGGGCGAGGATTAAAATACAGCTACCGCTCCTCCTCATCCTAATACATTTTTCTGCCACCGGACAACAAGGGATGGGGAGGCCAAGAGCGAGTTCATTTTTCTTGACCCGCATGTTCCTCCTTAAGACAACGAGGGAGACGAGCGTACATCCCACATAAATGTGGATGTAAAACAGGTTGGGACCCTCAAAAACCAAACAAGTTGGGCTAAAATGTAAAGTGGAAGGGAAGGCATCCATCCCCAAGCAAGCCCTCAAGGCTGAGCCGAGAGAACTGCCCTCCCTTCCAGCCTTGTTGGGGAAGGAGGTTGTTCCTCAGGAGCAGCCAGAGAAAATGAGGACTCACCCCACTCCCCTTCCCCGAAAACCTCGCCGGGAACGAGTGTGGACTGGGCAGCCCTTCTTCAAAAGGCCTCCTCAACAAACCCGAGGAAGAATAAAAGAGGGAGGAAGGGCAGTTGAATGAGGGACGCCGCCACTGCCATCTCTCTCCTCACCACCCCCACCCCCACAAACCTACGAGGACGTAAGAAGATGAAGGAGGCACAACTGGGCACCGTCGAAGCCAGCCTGCCCGCCCTCCCCCCCCCCACACCCGCCCGGCCCCCTGCGGCCAGCCTCGGATACCTGGAAGTCCCTGTCCTCGTTGAAGCGGGAGAACCTGTCCGCCATTTTGCTTCAGTTCGCCTCTACCTTAGTCAGGAGACTGCGACGAAGACGGGCCCCGTACGTACATGACGTGCGCGCACCCCAGGGCCGGGGACCCGCGCAGGCACTCGACTTCCGGGGTTCTTTCGCCGCCTTGTTGTGCTCTCTTTCGCCCGCGGGAGTGACAGCTGCTCTTCTCCCCCCCCCCCCGAAGGAAACAAAAGGGCAATACAGTACTAGCCTTTGGGCGTGATCCGGGTAGGAGCGCCAGCCCGGCTACCCCCCCGACTGAAAAAAAATTGCTGCGAAGATAGGACGGTCTGCTCTTTCGAACTCGGGTCTTTGCTTTGTCCCCAGACGGAAGATTGTGGTCTTTGTTTTAGGTTTTAAAAAAACGCTGAAAAGAGCAACGCGGTTGCGTGCGAATCCGTTGACGCGTCCGATTTCTTGATAGCAACTGAAGTGCTCTAATCGGGTTGAGAGGATGATCTCCATTTAAGTAGACTGTCCTTTGCTGTAGCCTGGGAGCCGTTTTGTATGGGAGATACTTGGCTGGACATCTAAAACCTCCTCAAGGCTCATTTTCTAACTTCTTACAATATTAGCAATGAGCTACATGACGTCATTCTTACCTACAGCCCTCCAGTTTGAAATGCAGGTTGAGATCAGCAGAACCAGAAAATACAAGTTTTCAGAGTACTGTACCCGTGTCAGTGTGTGGTGGAGGAAACGACAGGGTCCTGTGCCACTTTAGACCTGCAGAGCTGGGAAGGGATCCCATAGATCATCAAGTCCAGCCCCTGTCAAGGAGGCACAGTGGGGGAATCGAACTCCCAACCTTAAAGACTGTAAGGCGCTTACTTAATGCAAGAGCATTATATAGCCCAGTTCATCTGATGAATGATCGATTGATTGGTCGAGGAGACTAAGCTTAAAACATTGACGAATTTATTTTTCAAGAAAAATGGGTCAAGAAAAAAAGTTCCCTGTGTGTGTGTGTTTGTGTGTGTACCTACCTTTTGCTTCGGGGCTACAGGCTGTGATCTAAATTAAAAAAATGAGTTCAGCACTGTTTTCAGTAGCTCACATTTCCTCCCAGGGCGACAAAGTATTCAGGCGTTCAACGTAATCCCTAACAAACCAGGCATTCATTGTGATCATGGAAGTTCCGATTTTAGGGGGCATGGGATTTTCAAGGTTAAACATGTCCCTATCTTTACGGTTTTCCCCCCACCACTACCACCGACTTCAGAAATTTGGCCATCGACTTCTGGACATGAACGCGCATTCTATTGATTTATTATTTTATTTAGTAAACAAGTGTATGCCCCGTTGCTAGATGGTTTGATCTCACCGCCTCTCGTCTTCATTACAGAGAATCTACCAAAAGACACACCCTGCAATTCTACCGCCATGGAGGAAATTCCATTCAGGAAAAAGGTGGTTACCTCTAAGTAAACACACGTAAAATTTGCAATCCTGTCCCTACACTTTTACTTTCGAGGCATTTAACAAATTCCTTTCGCGTATCTGACCGCTAGAGGTCGCTTTAAACACAAAAAAATTCTCTCCAGCTTTCTGCTGAGGCTATCAGATACTGTACAGTAATTCCAAATTCCAAATCTGGCTGTTCCCAAGGATGGTATAAACTCTGTCGTTGGGATCAGACATTAAGGCTGGCTGTCGTCAACAATGGAATGACTCCCCCTTTCTTTCTTTTGTTTTTTTGAGGAAGGAAGTCCCAGGCCCAAACTGTCAATGATGTTTTTAAGCAAGAAATAAAGGGCTTTATTTTTTTTTAAGTATTGATTTTATTTGCTGTTCCCACCTAAAATTCTGGGCAGGTAGAACCATTTATATATATATCAAGAAAAATCATAATCTAACCAAAATTCAGTCACTTTTAGGCCACATTGATAGAACAGGCCACAAGTAGATGGCTGCTTAACTTTTTCACATAATTCAATGACAAACCTAGACAGCATCTTAAAAAGCATAGACATCACCTTGCTGACAAAGGTCCGCATAGTCAAAGCTATGGTTTTTCCAGTAGCAATGTATGGAAGTGAGAGCTGGAGCATAAAGAAGGGTGACCGCCGAAGAATTGATGCTTTTGAATTGTGGTGGTGGAGGAGATTCTTGAAAATCCCCTGGACTGCAAGGAGAACAAATCTATCCATACTGAAGGAAATCAGCCCTGAGCGCTCACTGGAAGGACAGATCCTGAAAGTGAGGCTGCAATACTTTGGCCATCTCATGAGAAGAGAAGACTCTCTGGAAAAGACCCTGATGTTGGGAAAGTGTGAGGGCAAGAGGAGACGGGGACAACAGAGGATGAGATGGTTGGACAGTGCCACTGAAGCGACCAACATGAATTTGACTGAACTCTGGGAGGCAGTGGAAGACAGGAGGGCCTGGCGTGCTCTGGTCTATGGGGTCATGAAGAGTCGGACAGGACTTAACGACTAAACAACAAACAACAACAATTTCCATAATTGCTGTCTGTTGACCAAGCCTCTTGTAAAATTCTATCCTTCCTGTGATTCCCACTCAGATAAAAGTTTTGGATTCCTTTGTAACCCCATACCTTCTGCCAATAGGTCATGAACCACCTTTTTCTCTATTTTCCCTCCCACTTCTTTATACCATGAAGCACATATTCTTCTTCCCTTTTCCTTGTGTAACCAATGTTATAAAAGTTCTAGTATTCCTGTGTAATGCATGGGTATTCCTGCCTACACTTGGAGGCATGACTTCCATCACACTTTTTATCTAGCTAAATAAAAACAGCAACCATTAGAACTCTCTCTCGAGTCAAGATTTATTGGCAATTAATTTTGACTTGGAAAGTCTAGGGGCTAGCCCGGACTCAACAATAACATTGTTGTTATGTGCCTTCAAGGTGCACCTGAATTACTGGTGACCCTAATAGGGTTTGGAAGGTATACGAGATATTTAAGAAGCAGGCTTAACCAGTGCTACCCTCTAATGAGTCTGCATGGCCTAGTGGGGATTTAAACCCAAGTCTCGTAAGTCCAGTCCAACACTTGATTCATTACACCCCACTGCATGTACTACTATTGGGCAAAATGATTGAGAAGACCATGACGTTCATATCTGAATAAAAGTGCAGAGTAGTGCTTTGTACAGCTCTCATTGAATGGCCATTTCCCTGGGGATATGGGTCAGTGGAATTTCTCAGTATACATGCGTATACAAGTTGTCTGGATAGCTTAGTAAACTGGAGCACTAGGAATCAAGAGCTCAATTCCCCACTATGCCTCTCAGGGGGAAAAAGCCTTTGTTCTAGAGTGTCCACAGAAGAAGAGAAGGGCAAACCATTTCTTAGCATTCTATATGTAGAAAACTCTGGAAACGATTGCCATAAAATGGAATTGACTTAATAGTATCATCATCATCATCATCATCATCATCATCATCATCATCATCATCATCATCATCATCATCATGTGTAGGATTGGGATATGTGCCATAACCCAATTTTTTAATTACCACCATCTGTGTAGCAGTTAACAGGTTAGAATGTTCCTTTTGGAAGACTCAGTTCTCCAGTTCACATGGGCAGTGTCTGATGGATGCTGGAAGGTTACACCAAAAAAGTAACTTTTTCATGCTCTGGTAATAGTCTGTGTACAGTAAAAGCAGTGCAGTTCTCTTTATTTACTACAAATTTTCTGTCATGGCTTAAATATACTACCTCGTGTAAGATAAATAACTCTGAAAACTACAAACTGTAATGCAGTTTGGAAGTTACTATGAATGAAGCAAAATAAGATCTGAGTATTAGTTAAGCCCAGATGACTCCCTTAAGAGCCTCGTGGCGCAGTGGTTAAACTGCTGTACTGCAGCCAAAACTGCGCTCATGACCTGGGGTTCAAATCCCATGTAGCCGGCTCAAGGTTGACTCAGCCTTCTATCATTCTGAGGTCGGTAAAATGAGTACCCAGCTCGCTGGGGGGGGGGGCAATGTGTAGCCTGCATAATTAACTTGTAAACCGCCCAGAGAGTGCTTGTAGCACTATGGGGCGGTATATAAGCGGTGTGCTTTTTGCTTTTTAAATTTTGACATAAAGCTTCTTCTGACAAGAAGCATCTGGTAGAACGACTTTGATGCAGTTCCTGTCGTTTTTGCCTCTTTTTATTGTTGAGCATTTAACTTGGTTGTTGCAAGGTGAAGAATACTATACTACTGTAGCATCTGGGTAGCAGCAATCATCTTAGCCAGACAAGTATGCATGGTATACTGGATGGTTTCACTCAGAAGCTTAACTTGGGTTTTAACCAAGCATTTTCCTTGCTTTGATCATACTATGTTCTTAGATTTTTAGTATGATTTTGATCATACTATGTTCTTAGATTTTTAGTATGATTTTGGTCATACTATGTTCTTAGATTTTTAGTATGATTTTGATCATACTATGTTCTTAGATTTTCAGGTACTAATTCCATTTGTCACCTTTTTGACCACATCCATTGTGATGTTCTAATTATGGCTCTTTTGCTTTAATTATATTTTTAGCCTTCTGATTGCCCATGTTTTCAGATTTTTTTAAAAAATTAAATACTAAATCAAACATTCTTATAATAAAGAGAATCTATTTTGTAGCCAGTATACCCAGGTCGTAATCCTATCTCAGTTGTGAGAGGCCCCTATTCCTTTTGCTCTTCCTTTGCCAGACAAAATTCAGTGTGGCGGGTATGAGATTCCTGCATTCATCATGTGTTGGTTGGTATCTTTTATACATAGCTAAAGTGGAAACTTTGTCAGGGTCAGCATGATAATTGATGGGAGTGTAATACTGCTAGCAGTGCCTGCCCTGGCTTCTTTATTTCATTTGCCAACCTCTTCACCAAATGAAAACTTCCTTGGTGAAATGACTTTTATTAGGCCATATTTTATTTATAGCTGCCAACTGAAAAACTGTGGGGCACTCTGTCTTTCTGTGAAATAGATACCTTGTTATAGCTGTATATTTTGTGACAGCTGTTTCAAAACTATCCCCTCAAGCGTCCATCTTGTGATAAGGCATACAAGATGTTCTCAAAAATCCAGATATATATATAAAAGGGAGACTCAACTTTTGTTTGAACTGATATAGAAGCGTTTGGGGGCACTGCATTATTGAAAGAAGTTGATTCTAAAAATAAGGTACGTAGACTAGAGAATGATAAAAATTTAATCCTGTGTGTCTTGGTATCCTTTTTTACTTTTACTTTTTTTTATTTGAGAAGCCCTTTTTCTTACTACTGGACATTTCTTATGGGCCCCTAGGAAGAGAGTTAAAAAATAAAATCATATAATAATCAACTCTAAATAAGGTCCAGAAATGAACTTTGATTTCCACAATATAATTTGTTTTTCACGACTGAAAATTAATGGCCAATGTCTATGACTACATTAAGTTGCAAATAGATTGGACAATAATGATTGTACTCTAACACTTTTTAAAAATGTGCCCAGAGACTACAAATATTTGGTAATTCTTCATCTAACTAACTGAACAATAATAAAACAGGACAATCAAAACCTGAAATAATCAGAACACCAATAACAGTAGTAAAGAATACTTGTTGAAAAAGGATATGTTCCCAGTTCACCTCAGAGAAGGCAAAAATATATGCCTGCTAAACCACCAATAGGAGGGAGCAAAAAGAGGGGCCACCACAGAGTAAGCTGTATCATATATAACATTCTAATATCCCTTGTGGAATATTAGAATATTATATATAAGAATGATAATAATCTCCCAAAGGGTGTTCAGCATGGGGAAATTGTGGCTTTGGAGGAGGTTCACTACTACCAGATATGCCCAACCCGTAAACCTCTACCCCCCCTCACTTTTCCCTTCCTAATATCTTCATCCAGGAGTGGGAGGCAAAGTGGAGTAGGATGTTTTACATTAACCACACCCTTACTACATCTGTTGAGAAAAGTTGCCAGGTCACAGGACACCTACTGATGTCTTAAATCCTTGCTATGCTTTGTTTGTCTCCAAGAGAAGCCAAATCTCAAGGTGGATGGTACTGGAAGAAGGTAAGTCTTTACAGTGAGGAGAAGCAGTTCTGCAGATCTCTCTCATCAGCTCTAGCCAGTATAGTAGTTGGTGAGGAATATCGTGATTCAGTAGCAACCGGTGAACTACACTTTGGGTTCCCCTACTTTAAAGCATGGGTACCCATCACCACCTATGCCCAGCTGGCCTGAGAGCTTAATGGTGGAGTATGAAGGACTTGGTCTCTGTGTTGTGCTTGCTTCCCTCTCAACCCTTCCTGACCCACAGCTTTGTCATCTGTCCAAGGCCCAAAAGGCCCAATGCCTAGTCTGAAGTTTTGGTCCTGATTCAACCCTTCTGCAAGGTGAGGTGAACCTGTCCTTGTAAACTGCACCTCCTTGCCCATCCTCTCAGTTTTGAAGGATATGGACCACTGGTTCCCAGCTTTGGGTCCACAGGTATTGTTGGACTAAAACTCCCAGAAGCTTTCACCACTAGCTGTGCTAGCTAGGGTTCTGTGAGATGCAGTCCAAGAACACCCGGGTCGCCTAAGGTTGGGAACCACAGCTTCTAGGCTAACCTAGATACTTTTTGATTCCACTGAATGCAATGGAATGTAACACAGAGATAGGAAATGTTACTTTGGGGGGACATAACTCCCAGAATTGTGTGGCCAGCAGGACAAATTACCAATGCTGGCTTTGCAATTCTGGCAATTGCAGTCCAACAAAGTAACATCTCTTATCTCCAGACTTCTGTCACATTCATTTCAAGGGGATCTAGATGTGATTAATGTAGTCTGGATTCAAAACAATGCTTATAATGAATGTGTGTCCTTGTCAAGATTATTGTCGTGAAACTTGATACTGTACAGTACTGGAATAAAATGCCTCCTTTGAAGGCAATCATATAGAAGCTGCTGCCACTTGCTGGTCCTACCTACGGTAGCAAATATTTCTACATCACAAAAACCTCCACAATCTGTCTCTACATTTGACGAATCTTGCTGCTCGCTCATCAGGTATCCATCATTCAAAGATAATTAATTAACTGCATGCTGTTGAGTTGATTCTGACCTATGGCAACCTCTCCCAGAGTATTTTAGGTGCACACTACTCAGAAGTAGTTCCCCATTTGCCTTCTCCCAGAGGTAATTTGGAGCTTTGCAGTTTGCCCAAAGCTACACGGACTGGCTCTTCTCCTAAGAACTACGGTGTGGAATCAAACTCCTGACCTCTGGCTCTGCAGCCAGGTACCCAGCTCACACTCCTTTGAAATATCTAAGCGCAGTCTCTATTTATCATCTGGGCATCTACCTACCCAACACAGCCTAACACAACTTTAAAATCCTGCCTAGAATATGGCCTTTTTCCAAGATAAGTTACAAAGGCAATCCAATTTGAATTTATCCTGGCTAATACTTATTACAGTGATGAAAATGTCAGCTATGCCCAAGCTTTTCTCTTTGCTTCATGCTTTATCAATCCCACTACAACCCTAATAACTTAGCAAATGACAAAAAACATCTAACAATTTTGTACACAGATTGCCAACAAGCTAATGGAGAGAGAGGCCTCACAAGTCAAACAGAGCATGCTAAACCTTTAGGTCTCCTGTGGTGCCTTCAAAATCCAGCAGTTATCCAGCTGAGAAACTAGGGCTTGCAGTAGTCCTTTGAGAATCATGCCCTCACCCAGCAGTGTTATCTAAAATGTGTAATGAGCACTTTAAAAGTTCATTAACAGTATTACTAATGCAGTTTGCATTCTTTGTATCCTATTTTTCTGATTCCCATTCCTACATCCGTGTATGCTGGGTATATAAACCTGCAGCCTAAATATTGCATTTTATGTTTCTGAGGAGATGGATTATAACTCACAGATGTTTCCACTGAAATAAATCTATTAGTTTAAAAAGTGCACAAGACTTTCCTGTTGTTGTTTTACAATATGTTTGTTATGTATTTAAAATATGGCATCTGTTCAGTAACAGCATCTTACAAACAAGGAGCAAATGGTTGAAGCCAATAGTCTTACTGATCTTTCTTATATAATATCACATCCAGAATTCCATCATTCTGATACGATCAAGCAATTTGCTGGAAGTTTGTGATGCTCTACCACTTTAGAGACTGTTTCTCTAAAGACTTTAGAGACAGTTTCTCTAAAGACAGGTCAATTTCAGAGCAGCAAAGAAAGCCAAGGGTACAAAATGTCCCTAGACTCATGAAAAATGGTACAAAGTTATGTTACATATAATATAAACATTATGCTTTTATAAGCCATTCTGCTTTGCAGCAGTGTACTACCAGACTACTTAACATTGAGAATTGGAAACTAGGAGGCATCTACATTGACAATGTAGGCAGCGACAAAAAACCATCCAAAAGAAAAGGAAATGCAAGAAAGCAAAATGGCTGTCCAACGAGGTCTTACAAATAGCAGAGAAAAGAAGGGAAACAAAATGCAAGGGAGATAGGGAAAGGTACAGAAAATTGAACACAGACTTCCAAAGAATACCAAGGAGAGACAAGAGTCATGAAGAGTCAGACAGGACTTAATGACTAAACAACAACGACATTGATAATTTACCTGACAATTTGCTTTGGATGTTCCATGGATGAAATATAATTAAAAACTGGCAACTATACAAGACAGTGCTAAGTGCACAGAAGGTTGGTGGGGAATCTTCTCTTTTTAGTACGATTTTTTAAATTTCAGCTGGTAGGAGTGGTCTAGATTTTGCTCTGGGCTGGTACTCCTTCTCTCCACTTTCTCTCCTGTGTGATTGCTTGATCCAGCACAGATGGACACGCTCGGGGGCATCATTTCTCATCACCTGAGTGCCTGTGGTCTCCAAACAGTTTTTTTAATAGCTGCAAAGTGTGCTGTGAAACAAGTAGCGAAGACACAGCTGAAAATATAAATTTAAAGAAGGTAGAAATTGCCAGTTATCACATTGGCCAGTCAAAGGTGGTGCTGGTTAGTCCTCAACTGGAATGAAAAGAAACTTGTCTCACATACGTTGTAATTATTTGGACAAGTACACTTTCATCCAAAGAAACCAACAGGGACACACTTTGAAAAAGTGCAGATCACAGTGGATCTAAGCTTTTTTTTTCTCACTGTGTAGTTGCACCTTAGACAAATAAAACAAATCTTACTGTTTATTAGGTTCTATTAGTTATAAATCTATCACTGTTGAAGGATCCTGTAGTAACTCCTGTCCTCTGAAGATGCCGGCCACAGAGACTGGCAAAACATTTAGAAGCAAAACGTCCGGAACATGGCCAAACAGCCCAAAAAGCCTACAACAGCCATCGGATTCCGGCCATGAAAGCCTTCGAGGATTTTAGGGTGGTTTGGGAAAAAGATCTAGGATAGCCAGTCTCAAAGAAAGACATGTAGCTACTTGCGTGTAAGCAGTAGAGATAGGCACAAACCAAAAAAACGACAGGAAGTCCATGGAAAATCGCTGGTTCATTGGTTCAGGCCAGTTAAGGTTTATCCAAATCAGAGAACCCAAAATGACCCGAAACATGAACATTTTAGCATTTTTACAAACTTTGCCTCTTCCCACTGCCCCCATCACCTCACTACCTTTCCTGCCGCCACATCTTTCGCTGCCTCTGATGCTGCCATCTTGAGAGGCAGCAGAGCCAGCTCTTACAGGCCAGGCTGCCCAAAAATGTTTATGGTTTGGGTCATTTTGGGTTCTCTGATTTGGATAAACCTTAACTGGCCTGAATATATATTGAGAGGCAACCTGGCCTACCTACACATATATAACACAGTGTAGGGCTTTAATATATATATATATATTAATACAGTGGACCCTTGACTTACAGACGACTTGACTTACAGACTTTTTGAGTTACAGACTTCTCTGGCCGCAAAATTTAGGTTTGACTTGCAGCCTGAGAATTGACTTACAGACCAGAAAAAAACCAAAATGGAACAAAAACGTCCTGTTATGGGATTAATCGGTTTTCAATGCACTGTAGGTCAATGGAGACTTGACTTACAGACTTTTTGACTTGAGAACCGCCTTCCAATACGGATTAAGTTCTCAAGTCAAGCCCCCACTGTATATATTTTAAAGCCCTACACTGTGGGTTTTTTGCTTTTTTTTTGAGAGGCAGCCAGGAACTACCTCTGCACATGTGCCTGCCACTCAGCTGAGAGGCGGGCGCATGCGTAGAGGCAATACAACCTGCGAGAGCCAGCCAGACTAGCTTTGAAGATGGCAGCAGCTGCAAAAAAAAAGGCGGCAGTGGGACGGGGGTGGGGTTTAGTTTTATTTTTAAAAGATACAAACATTTTTTTAAAAATGAACTGGTTTGTAATTTGTTTTTTAAAGTTCAGGATGGTTTGTTATTTATCCCCCATGAAGCTAGCCGATATACAGTACACAGTGCCAGGCAATTCATCATTGGCCCATTGTAACTGACTACAGGCATGCAGGATCACACAACCCATGTTTAGTGGAAGTGCCTAGTGGCAAGTATGCCTTGGCAACTAATTCGGCTGGAAATAAGGGGCATAACTGGGCAGCCCATTGTTTATGACTACTGAGGTAGCCCAGCTGAGTATTTTTTGCCAGCTTAAATGCTGACATTCTGAGCAAAGCCTTGACTGATTTTTAGTACTAATTAGAGATGAGCATGAACTGCGGGTTTAGTGCTTCATGGCAGTTCATTTTTTGGACGAACAGGTGCTTGGTGACTCCCAGCCCTGCCTCCTCTGTCGGATGCCCACTCAGAAGCAGTGCCCAGAGGGGTTAAGGCAGGGAAGCTGGGGCACTGCCTCTGAAGTGGGCACCTGCCAAAGGAGGCAGGGATGGGAAGTGCCAAACATCTGCTTGACTGAAAAACGAACCAGCATGATCTCCATCTCTAGTACTAATGATTACTTTGGAGGAAAGCAAATTCTTCTTTAGCAGCCAGTGGATGATATAAAAGAGTTTGGGATGCAGCACTTTCTGAAAGAAGGACTTAACAAGTGCAACAACCCAAGCAGCATCTGACACTTTTTACAAGGTTTTGTATTGGTTGTGTACATTGAGATTTCTGAAAATCATGTGAAGAAATGGGCACAAATTCATGAGAAAGCATGGTTGAACCCATGTTGATGATTCTTTGTTCCACAGCTGGATCTCTACTGTCATTTTGGTACTGTATCATGATGTTATTGTTGTCTATGAGCCTTCCCCCACTCCAAAGGCACTTCTTTAGTGAACTCTGAAAATGTTCTGAAACTCAAGATTCCTGAAGTAGGTGATATGGATATTATCTTGATATTGTTCCCAAAGCCCCAATGACTAAAGGGACCACTGACATGTGTTTCACCCACAAGACATACTACGTCTGGTGTGTTATGTTCAAGGTGTCTGTCCATTTGGATGCGGAAATCCCACAGGTTCTTGACTTCCTCATTTTCTGACACCTCCTCTACCTAATGTTCCCACGGGTTTTTGGAAGCTGACCAGTTATATTGTTTGCATAGTGAACAGTGCACTAATTTTGCCACTCTATCATGTCTAACGTAATCTGTTTGTGCAGTACTGTATTTTGACATTCATAGAAGAGGAGTGACATAGTTTCATCTTTTTCTTGTCAGAGTTGACATTTGCAATAATTCCTTGGAAAAAGAATTCCTTTATTGCTGTTGTTGCTGTTCTTGTGCACTGGCTATGTTAGACTAACTTTATGGACATTACTTGGAATTGTGTGTATGCATCAGCATGTGTGATTGTTGCCTTCCCCAAAATTAGCTGTATTTTAACATCTGGGTTTTGTTGTTGTCGAAAAATAAAAGAAGTTCAGTCCTGTGCATTTATCAAGCTTGGAAACTTAGTTTCAAACTGGCAGACACCGACTTCCCAGTTCCCCACAAAAAGGGGACTTTCCAGATCAGATGCATGCCCAACTTCTGTTCTATAACAAATGTGTTCTGAAAAGAAGTTCCGGACACTCTCTGATATTAACCGCCAGAGGGTAGCATTGACCCATCTTGAAAAATGTAAACCTCTGCCATTTTCAAACTCCACCCCCCCCCCAAAGAAGGGGTCAGTATTAAGAACGTGGGCTGAATTAATCTATTTCTTGGGACTTTGCAAAGGCAACATGAGGTGGTTGTCTTGGCACAGATTCTGGTTTCCAGCAAAGTGGAAGACAAACCAGGTCTGTTTGCACTATTCACTGCAAGGGTTTGTTTTCTGTGCAAGCCCAAGTGCAATTAACAAGAGCATGAAAAACTCCCCACGGGGCTGTGTCTCCATGTTAATTAGCAAATAATATCGCAAGCCCTTTGGAATTCCACCTCAGACACCAAATGTCTTTGATCAGTCTTGTTAGTTTGATGGATGGATGGGGATGAGGAATCTTTGACCTTTCGGATTTTTGGGATGATAGCTCCCAGAATCCCCTGGCCATTGCTGGCTGGAGCTTCTGGGAGCTGAAGTCCCAAATATCTGGACAGCAAAAGGTTCCCTACCTCAGCTTGTATGACTGCTTCATCACTTGTCTGGTTTAAAAATACAAGGTGAGTACCAACACTGTCTGTCACAAGGAAAAGAGATATGTGGCCCTCCAGACAGAGCTGGACGGCAAGTCCCACCACCCCTCACCATTGGCTATTATGGTAGCTAGGACTGGTGGGAACTACAGTCTAACATTGGGCGTTTGCACACATATCCTACCTCTACTCTATTAGATATGGGACCTACCCAGTAGCTGCAAGATGCAAGGATCACCTATTATCAGGTTTGGCTGCATAACAAGCCTGAGGCAGATTCATTCATTCATTCGTTAATTTGTTCATTCATTCATTCATTCATTCATTCATTCATTCATTCATTCATTCATTCATTTAACTTATATGCCACCCACGCCATCTCTGTGGAGGCCAGCTATGTTTTGAGGCCAAAAGAGAAGCCTGGATTTTTCAATTCATGTTGTCAGCCATACTAAATATGGGATCTAAATATGGGATATTTGCAGCAGTAAGATCCGTAAGTGATTTTCATCTTCCTTTAACTCCATTAAAAAAACCCCAAACCTTACAAAACCACAGGAGAGTATAGTTCGTAAGACAGGTGACAACATACGTCATGAGGATCCAGAACAAAAATCTGAAACATCGGGTTACCATTTGGCAGAGAGAACCAACATACATCTCACACATGGCTCCCTCATTTACTCTGATATTATCCCTATTCAGCCCATGCTGAATAGGGATAATATTGCTAAAAAGTTTATGAAATGTTAAATTGTTGATAAACATTTTAGTAAGAATATATAACATTGTTTATAAAAACACAAGAAATAAAATTAACCATACTGTCTGTCGGTGGGTGAGAATAAAACCCCCAAAGCTGTGTGATATATTTGTTAGGCCAATGAAAGGTCACAACAAATACTCAAGCTTTCAAGGTCTTCACATCTGTTGATCAGGAAAGATGTGACAAAAAGCAGGTGGGCTGGGATAGGACAAGATAGAATGCTGCATTACCTCCCTCCTTTTTTATATATGAAAAAAGATGTATTTCTCCTTTTTATAGGAAATATTTTCTTTATTTTATAAAAATGCCCTGATTTTTTAAAAGTAGTGTAGCCTATCTAGAAGTAACAAGCAAGGACTTTGTTTTTATAGCCAAACAAGCAGAATTCAAAACATGTAAACATGGTGATGGGGAAGGTTTCCACTGGTGAGTTCTACCTTCTGTTCATGGCATACAAAGCTATTGACCTTTTTTAAAATACTGTAATGGCAACTCTAAGCCCTTTGCCCTAAATCGAGATATCCTATCTAAAAACATCTCTGAAATAGAACATAGTTACATAATCACCAAGAGGTTCCATAAATCATCTTGCCAGCTTAAGACAGGACTCACCACTCCTCTCTTGTCTTCTCTGCACTGTAATGTAATGGTGCAATTCTTACTTGCTTGTAATGGTGAACACCATATTCTGCATTCTTATGCAGAATACATCATGCGAAAGGCTGGATTGGAGGAATCCCAAACCGGAATTAAGATTGCAGGAAAAAATATCAACAACCCCCGATATGCAGATGATATTACTCTGATGGCAGAAAGTGAGGAATTAAAGAACTTCTTAATGAGGGTGAAAGAGCGCAAAAATGGTCTGAAGCTCAACATCAAAAGAACTAAGATCATGGCCACTGGTCCCATCACCTCCTGGCAAATAGAAGGGGAAGATATGGAGGCAGTGACAGATTTTACTTTCTTGGGCTCCATGATCACTGCAGATGGTGACAGCAGCCATGAAATTAAAAGACGCCTGCTTCTTGGGACAAACACAATGAAAAAACTAAACAGCATCTTAAAAAGCAGACACATCACCTTGCCAACAAAGGTCCGCATAGTCAAAGCTATGTTTTTTCCAGTAGCGATGTATGGAAGTGAGAGCTGGAAGAGTTGGACACAACTAAACAACAACAACAATGGAGCACACCAACCAGATGACTTTGTTCTATATTGCAGGGGTATATTTTCATATTGCTTGGAAAATGTGATTTGCTAGGATATATTTGCATACTGCACAGCCAAGCTGTTTTGAGAATTCTGGGAGTTGTAATCCAAAGAAGCAACTTTTCCAAGCTCTATTGTTGTTTTGTGCCACCAAGTCAGAACCAACTTATAGCAACCCTAATAGAGCTTTCAAGGTAAGTGAGATACTTAAGAAGTGGTATTACCAGTTCCACACACACACAGAATGACATTCCATGGCTGAGCTAGAATTCCAATCCTAACCAGTCACTCTATCCACTACAACACATGGGGAGGGGAATATAAACTCTAGTCTTTAGTAATTAAATTACAAAGTGGAATATCACTACATAGGTGAGTAGGAGAGAATCTTCAGTTATCTAGTCGACAGCAATGATGATACAATGCTGGTAGTTCTGTGTATTTTACTTTTAGTTTTCAAACATACCATTAGAGTGCTTCAGTTGTTGTGACTCTAGCAACTTCCCCTTAGTTCCCAGTCAACCTTACCAATGGTGAGGGGATGAGGAGATGTGTAGGGCAGTAAAATCTATACAGCTTGGTTGTTGTGGGTTTTTCAGGCTCTTTGGCCGTGTTCTGAAGGTTGTTTTTCCTAACATTTCGCCAGTCTCTGTGGCCGGCATCTTCAGAGGACAGCAACCTGTGAGCACAGAGTGCTGTCCTCTGAAGATGCCGGCCACAGAGACTGGCGAAACGTTAGGAAGAACAACCTTCAGAACACGGCCAAAGAGCCCGAAAAACCCGCAACAACCATTACATCCTGGCCATGAAAGCCTTCACGAATATATTATACAGCTTGCATTCCATCACCATTGTACTTTAGCATCCCCAAGTTTGTATCTTCCATGTGTTGGAGTACAACTTCCATCATACCTACCACAGCAGTGTACATCAACTTCCCATTCATTTCCACAGGTCACAGCCCTCAGCCAGTGAACTCAGCTATTCACAGGTAAGCATTCAGCTCAGAGAAACACAAAGATCCATTAGAGAAGAGCAGCGTAAAATGCAATAAATAAATAAATGAAATAAATTGTCTCAATCGTTAGAAGAAGCATGGCAGGAAAAATATTTGAGCCAGGGTTTAGCCCAGGACAGATCAGGCTCTAATGGTCGATCTTTTTGCAATCTGCTGTTCAGTATGCAAGGGTGGTGAAATACAGTATACGTAAAAGGCTCCTCCGCTCTCCATTAGGTCACAGAAATAAATAATAATAGGGGGGAGGGGCCTGGAATGATTTTGTGAACGAAAGAATCGCGAGCTCAGTAGGGGGACCAGATAAATTCCTGGGCAGAGCATGTGGTGCTCCAAAACAGACAGCACATTAACGTGGGGATTTCAGCCAAAAAAAGAGATCTTGGAAACGCAAATCCTGTCCATCCGTGTTCCAAGCAAGCCAACAACTAGCAAGGAAACACATTGTCTGCAGCTTAGAGGACCCCCCTACTTTCCCTCTCAAATACTGGATTCCTGTATCCCGCCCCCGCTTCCCGAAACAACTCGCGCACATACACACACACACACACACACACACACACACGCCCGACATCTAGGCCAGGATCACCCCATCCATGCAACGAGCCGGTGTGTGACCATCCGTGGGTTTGCGGGGCCGCAACGCCCCTACCCCCGCCTTCCCCGTCCCCGTGCGGGCTTTAGGCTTCTTCCGACGTGCTCTGCTTGTGTGGTTGCAGGAAACCCTCGTCAGGGGCCGCTGTGCTCGGGCCGCCCCCATCGTCGCCACCCCCGCCGCGCAAAAGCCAGCGCCAGGCGCTGCCGTCTGGTGTACAGACTGCCCGCCTGCCGGCCCGCCCGCCCGCTCCCTCCTTGCCTGGCTGCCTTTGGCGGGGCCTTTTGCTTCCCTCCCTCCTTCCCCGCCTGCCTCCTTTCCCCGAAGGCCCCTCCTAATCCCTCGCTCGTCGCAGCGGGAGGCCCTAAGCTGCCTTTTCAGACCCTTTCCTCGGCGCGCTCTGGCTCTCGGCGCTTTCAATGCCTCTCCCTGGCAGGAGACGTGTTGGACAAGTGGAGGGATCCGTCCCCCGCCAGCAAGGTCAAGGTGCGCTTAAAGGCAGCTCCTTCCCTCGGCTGGGCGGCGGGCGCCGATGTGCCAGGTTGGAGGAGCCCCGGGGAACAATGCGGGTGTTTGTTTCCAACCACCCCCTCGCTCTGCCTCTCTTCCTCGCGCACGCACACACACACACAAACACACATACACACACCCCGGCCCTTGGAAGGGATCCAGGTCTCCTCCCGGCACCCACGCGGGCCACCAAAAGGTCTCCCCGCGGGATTCTCTGTGGAGAGTCGTCCTTGTGGTCCACAGTGTTACTAAGGCTGAGGCAGCGAACGGTTGGGTGGTCGTCCCTCGACCTTTTCCTCTGGCAGGGCCTCAGCGGGGATACATTCAACAGCTGGCAGCATTTCCTGGCAGAGAGAGGGGTGGGGGTGGGGGGTGGGGGTATTCCAGTGCTGAGAGACAGCTGGGGTAAGGGTTTGTCAGGCAGCTGTTAAAGACACAGGAGCCCCGGGCTTGGTAGGAAGCGACACCTTAAGAAAGCAAGGGTGACATATGAGTAGGAAGTAGCAATCTCCTCTTGAGGCAGTGTCATAGATGGGGCATGCCATCCAAAAAAAAAAAAAAAAAAAAGGCTGCTTAATAAGCCCTACAGAAAATGGGAGGGGTGTTTTTTTCGCCTAAAGTAGTGGAGTTTAGGAAAAGTGCTTTGGGGGACCACAACTCTCAGAACCACCAGGCTTGGTTGAAGAATTCAGGGAGTTGTAATCCACATACATCATTTCAAAACTCTGGAAATAAAGGAACACTACGGCCATTTTTGTAGCACACTCCAGTCTCAGAGACTCTTTGCAAATGGTGCCCTGACTGAATCCAGCAGCTGCTCCTAAGAACCATGTCCTGAATTAGCAGAGCTTGGTGATTTTGATAAATGGAACAGCATTATTGCAGTTGTATTAGTGCGTTGCTGCTGTTGCTACTTTCATATGGAGAGCAGAGCTAGTCTGTGGCCAAAACAAAAAACAAAAAAACTACAAGTATTTCAACATCTTAAACAGTGAAAGATTTATTGTGACATAAGCTGCTCTGGAAGTCATAATAAACCTAGCATCCTTTTCAGGTAGCACAAGAGATATTATTGTTTTTCACACTGCAATCCCACCTATGAGTCTTAGTTTCTCCTCAAATTATTTACTAGAGGGCTAAGTGCTCTACAGATTTCAAAGCATGAACCCAAGTCGTACAATCAACATTTGTTTCAGTCTTTTCAAACTAGTGTCGTCCAGATGTGTGGAACTACAACTCTTATCATTTAAAGACTTGGCTCTTTAGGCAGGCCTTCCCTTCTGTCAATCCTTGAATTCTATCTTTTTGTTCTATCATTCCCATCTTGAACACACTATATGATTGATTTAATTGTTTAATGATTATGTTGTTTTATTGTATTGTACTCTATTGTATTTTATAATATTTTATGACGTTTGTAAGCCGCCCCAAGTAGACGCTGTCTGGGGGGGGGCGGGGTAAAAATCTAATAAATAAATAAATAAAAATTATCTAACCCAGTGGTTCTTAACGTGGGCGATAATGCCCCCCAGGGGGCGATTTCATTTTTCAGGGGGGCGGTAGATCGAAAAGGGGCGGCGTGGGGGCGCTGGAGCAGAAGGGGGCATTAGGGGGGGGCGCTGGAGCAAGTCAAACGTGTGAAGATGGCTGCAGCCTTTTTACATGTGCATGAATATATATTTTCCTCCAATTTTAATTTAGTTTCAGACTTTTTGTCTTGAAATTTTTAGTTCCTGCATTTGTTTTTATGCCCTTTTTATATTTCTTTTTGCGTCTTAAAATTCACTTGCAACTAAATCATTAAATGTTACTTTTTGGGAGGGGCCATTTCATTTTCTTGGAATTTAGTTTTGTTTTCAGGGGTCATTGGATTTAAGTGTCTTAAATAAATAAATAAATAAATAAATAAATAAATAAATAAATAAATAAATAAATAAATAAATAAATAAATAAATATATCGTCATCGCGGGGAGGGGGGCGATGATAACTTCCTCAATGGCTCAAGGGGGCGTTTCTTTCAAAAAGGTTAAGAACCACTGATCTAACCAAAGTGCTTACAGGGGGTTTTGAAAGGTGGTCTAACATGTCTAGAAGACATCAGACTGGGGAGGGCTGTTTAAAGTACGGTAATCTTTGGGTAGGAATCAGACACTGGGTTTCATGAGCTGTATGGTAGTGGCCACAACTAAAGGTCCAAAGTCATCTCTTCCTTCTCAGAACATAGAAGGCTTCTGCCACAGTCAAACCAAGCCTGACCACCCTGACTAGCAGCATCTCTCCAGGGTTTCAAGCAGGATTCTTTCCTAGGAACAGAGAAATTGGTGAGAACTGATCTGGGGACTCTCTGCAAGGAAAGCAGGTATTAGCCACAGGGCTGTAGCCTCTCCCTGTTAACAGTGCCTAGTATTTCCTCATTATCTCCCATCCAGGTACTAACCAGACCTGATGTTGCTTAGCTTCCAAAATCAGATGCAATTGAGCATATTTGTAGGCAGCCTGTGACCTGAGCAAGGAATGCTTTTCCCCTTTAAATTTTGGGATGATATCTCCTCCTTGAGTCATAAGGTACTGCTTGTGTGGGGTGGGGTTGATATTCTCCTTTCTCTTGCTTCTTGGTCATGTCTAGCAAAGCAGAAGATGTAATGTGACAGCCCTGTCCTCCAGGCCTCATCCTATCACAGTATCACATTCCATGCTTTCTGTTAGTAAACACTGCCAAAGAGCAAGCAGTCATTTTGCCAGTGACTTTTAAATAAATATCTAATTCTCCCTCCTGTTATTTAGCTTGAAAAGCACTCATCAGTGGGTACTGTTATTGTGTCAACCTGATATGAACAGAGGTCGCTAAATTGGTATACCTTGTGAGAAATACAGCAGTGTGTGAAGTGGTATTGTCACCATCATCATTTCCATTTGGTGTAGCTATTTCATCCCCTGGACAGAAGACCAGTCTTCCACTCTGCAGCCTATTTGAGAACCGTTGTTTAAATGACTATTAATTTTATTCGTTGCTTTTTATTTATTTATTCATCATCTCAGAAGAGTAGAGTAGTTTGTGCTGTGAAAAACTGGGGAGGAGGGAGAGGATTCTTTTATCAACTCTTCTCCTAAGTCACCCAAATGCAAATAAGTATGTGCCCTTTTGGGGCATGAACTAGATAAACGTGGCTGACAGCTCGCATGGCAGGAATAAAATATGCGTTAATGTAAGATTATGTCAGACTGTTGCAGCAAATACAAGAGTGATCCAGTGGCGTCATCAAAACTAATACTTTCTGTTTAGCATAAACATGCTTGGAATGGGCTGTAATGTGCAAAAGCCAAATAAAATGTATTTGTCATCAGAGTACCCCAAGACTTTCTTGGGTTTGGTATAAATATTGTTATATGGAACATTTTTTATATGGCCAAGTTTTTCCTTTTGTTAAGGAGCTTATTTAACAAATTAAAGCCATTAGTTGTTAATGGCGCAAAAGGAGAGGTGGGTGTTTCTTCTGTGAGAACTAATGCCTTGGGGATGGTTGGAAGCTGTTCTGAGTATTTTGAATAAAGCTCAGAAAATAATTCAGCTTTTCTCATATGTACGATGTGAAGCAGGAGTGTACTTTTGTGCATGTAAAAGAAACAAAAAAGGAGTTTGGAACACTATTGGGTCCATGTTTAGAATATGGATTGGCAGATGCATACTGCTAGCAGAGACTGGTGAGAGCCTAAAAATCTAAACATTCTTATAGTTTAAAAACCAGACCCTGGAAAATAACTTGTTTTTCCTTTTTTGGAACCATAAACCCAATCTACTGCAAACCACTCAAAAATCCAAATAGAGGAAAAATTCATTTTTGGACTACAGTTCGTAGTATAGTTGCCATGCTGGCTGGGAGATTCTGGGAGCAGTAGTACAACAATGTCCTTTCCAAGCGGCCAACCTCTCCTGGAAGACCACAAGCTGTGCGCCTCTAGAAGATGCTACAGATTGCGGGCAGGAGAAGGAGAAGCCAGAGTGATCATCATGACCTCTCTGCCTCACTCTGTCAGGCCTCGGGACTTTAAGGGGCACTGCCATACAGCACGGCTAAAGAACAGTCAAAGTCATCTACTTCTGAGTCTTTTATTGGGAGAAGCGGGGGAATATATACAAAATGCCTATACTTTCTCATACTCTATCATCCAATGAACCTTTTAGGAACTAGTGAAGCAGTAACAAAAATACCTCTGATGTTTTGCTTGAATGCATTTTAGTGCATTGCCAGTGCTCTACTCTGGGAGAAATGTGGCAAAATGACATGCATACCTCTCAGATTTATTTGTGTGAACATGCATATGACACTATCCTTGTTTTTGCATCAAGCTTGACACAACCACTGCTCATCTGTCCTGGGCTGTGTAGGGCCAAGCATCTGAGCTCAGGAGGAGGGCAAGAGAGTGGTCTTTGCTGTGTGCTTCCCTCCCCCTCGCCCCATTACCAGGTTGGTCATGCCAAGTATATAATGACAGTGTAGCCCCTCCTTTTCATTTCCATAGCAATAATCCTCTTTTTCTCCAGTGGGCAGTACTACTCAGTAGTCTCATCTTTTGTGGCTGGTTTTAATTAAAAGGCTCTTAAGTGTGAGGCAAGGCAATGTTGAAGGGATCTTTGTGGGAGAGGGAGGGGTGGAGAAAGGGAACCCTTCATTCTTCCTGCCTGATGTGTAACTGTGTTAACCCTAACCCTGTCCCTGCATATCAGCAGCAGCACCCATACATAGAAGGAGAGAACACTCCGGCCCAGCTGTTATGCTGGGAGCACTAGAAGCAGGAGAAGGGAAGAAGAGAATATGGTAGAAAACAGGAGGAATTGTACTAGAACATTTATATTCCCCATAACAACCAGGCTTTATAATTCATTAAATAATCCCTTATGTGTACATCTGGCATAGCACTCAGAAAAAGATATCCTGCAATTACAACAATGTACGTATATTGGCATAAAATGGTTCGAGCATGTAGTGCTCTGACTTCTCTGTGCAGTGCTAAAGTCCAGCAGCACTAAACCAATTAATCTACAGATTTTTTAAAAAAGTAGCATTAGTATAATTCTGCCTACACCACCATACACACTTTTCTCCCTGTCCCCTTCGATCCCTCAGAACACCTCCCTCATGGTGCAGTGGTTAAACTGCAACATTGCAGTAAAAACTCTGCTTATGACCTGAGTTCAATCCCAGGCTCCCATAGCTACCTTGAGCTTGACTCAACCTTTCATCCTTCTGAGGTCAGTAAATTGAGTACTCAGCTTGCGGGGGCTGCAATGTGCAGCCTACATAATTAAATTGTAAACTACCCAGAGAGTGTTCTAAGCACTATGAGGTGATATATATGAGCACCACACTTTAAACATGTGTGTCGGGGGGTTGTCAGAGGTACAATTTAGGCAAAACTGAGTACATTAAAGCCTGGTGAATTTCAATGTGCCAGGCAAAATATGTGCAACTATTTTTTTTTCTGTTGAAATGCATAGGACTTCAAACACCCCAGCATTGGCTTAATCATGTTTTCAGTCTATTTGCCTTTATGTTTGATGTTCATGGAAATAGTTGTTCTGTTAATTGCTGGCAGTTCCATTCTGAAAACAGAACCAATTACAATATATATTAAGATTAATAAATAAGCCACCTACATAATGCAGAAAATGGAAAATTTCTCTTGTGCTGGGATGCAATGCTAGCCTTTTTAAAAAAAGGGGGTGAAGGAAAACAAGTAGGAAGTGCAGCTATCCCCTCCACACACAAACTTCCCACCCTATTGTCACTTCCATACTCTTCTACATCTTCTCATCTTCTAAGTACTGTATCAGTGGAATTCTGTACAGAAAGGAGATTTACAGAAGTTATGTGCAAAGGCAGAAGTACAGTTGTGGCACATTCTGAAGTTTACAAAGTGAGTACAATAGAGCACTGGTTCTTAAACTTGGGTTACTCAGGAGTTTTGGACTGCAACTCCCAGAAGCCTTCACCACCAGCTGTCCTGACTGGGGTTTCCGGGAGTTGCAGTTCAAAAGCATCCGAGTAACAAAGGTTAAGAACCACTGCAGTAGAGGCTTTTACAGCCAGCATGTAGCTCAGAGTCTACAGTGTATCAACAGAGATCCTGGGTCAGGAAAAGCAAAGGAAGAACCTGGTGGGAGGAGGAACCAGCATGCCTGATAGAAAGAGACTGGAGATTCTGGGCTGATGGATGGAGGGTTCTAGCAACATAGCACCTGCCCTACTTTTCTGTGCAAGGACATGAATGAACAGGGGAGGGGGGGCTGGTGCACAGCTGGGCTGGTTTCCTTCTCCACTACAAGCTTTTCTAATAAGGCACAAAATAGAGGCAGCTATGTCTCTCCTCTTTTCATGCGGAGGTTTATGTCAAGAACATGAAAAATTAGAATTTGAAAAAGACTACTGCATGTTGGAAGAAATTATTATTTTGAATAGAAGGCTAACTAACCTGTTTCCCCTAAAATAAGACCTAACCTGAAAATAAGCCCTAGTCTGATTTTTCAGGATGCTTGCAATATAAGCCCTACTCCAAAAATAAGCCCTAGTTAAGTGAAGCCCCACCCTCCACCATCGTGTAGCAACCAGAAGATGACATGACTGCATTTGAATAAACGTAGATGGTTGTACATGACAAAAATAAAACATCCCCTGAAAATAATCCCTAATGCATTTTTGGAGCAAAAATTAATATAAGACTCTGTCTTATTCAGGGAAACAGGGTACAAGGGTGTTTAGCCCGCTGTTTTGGTCTGCTGCAGGAAGAGGCTGGTTCACTCTTAAGGATGACAATCATGCAACATCTTTGCTGGAGCAAACCACATAGCAGTCCTGTTTGTACCTTTCTCCACCCGTTAGGAGCTTCTACTTTTTGGTGTGGGCAGGACTACTCTGTTTTGGATTGGCTCTGGCATGTGTGATCGCTCAAACTGATTCTAAACCTTCTAGCTTGAATTTTCCAATATCCTGAAATGGCTTAACAGGTGAGCTATTTCAGGATATTGGCAATTTGATCACTTCCTCTTCTACTTGGCAGAAGTGCAGGGGAAGTGATTAAAACACACACACCTTATAATAGAGCAGCCATTTGCAACCTTTTTTTTTTGCCACATCTGTAAACTAAATATGAATAATATATAGGCCGAACCAGATTATGGAAGTTGCATAATTAACCTTATGGAATTGTTTCCATTCTGTGGCCCTGTTCAAGTATGCAGGGGCCACCAGAGTGGTCATATACAGAGAATAGCTATAATAGACCATTGCACTGCATCAGTTGTAATTTAAAACAAAAATTTATTTGCCTCATCTTAAAGAGCCAGTCAAGAAACCACTGCAATCAAATCTACAGTGGTGGCTTCTGCTGTTAGCAATTTCCTGACCAGCCCTTTAACAGAAGGCAAATATGGGCTGCAGGAGCCATTTACATGTGAATGGGAGGGTTTAATTAGATCATTCTAATCAAGCTGGACGTTCCAAAGCAGCCCAGGCTAGTTTGCTCCCCTGCACCCTAAAGTTCTTTTGTAGTTCCCCAAAGTAATTTTCCAAAGCTCTCATCATGAGTAGAATTGCAGCATAAGTGTTTGTGTCTTCTTGTTGCATTCACTCCAGTGGCAGAAAAGCAAACTTGAGCTCAGCAAGAACCATCCAGTGTCAGACCCGAGTATATGTTTTAGGAAGCAGGGTCAGACCAGGAAGCTTCTAACTTCTGTCATATTATTCTTCCTATAGCGATAAACGCAATGTACAACACACTGCCTGCATGGATAATTGAAACCAACAGTCTTTGCCAGACAGCTCACAATGTGTACAAGGAAAAGAGGAACCACCATTAAGCTTAGACATAAAATATATTGTACGTCTGTCTACTTGTTGCTTATTAATAGGTTTAAATGTTTATTTTGTTGCTGTCTAATTTGATATCCTGGGTGTTTGTACATTGCTCAGAGAGTGTATTTTCACAATGGGATGGTATAAAAAAAATTTAATTAACAAACAAATAGTTAAAATTAGGAATGTGGCTGCAGAACTGGCAAAAATTACCCTTACATAAACACATACACACACTTGTGGGGCCTGCAATGAAAAGTCCAAGAGTGAAATGCTGATTGATATTCAAAGTTTCTGCCAGCCATGTCCTTCTTAGGATGTCCCAGTCCATTCCCTTTTTGTAATCCATCCACCTCCCTACCCCATTTCTGTTCCTGCGGCTCAGGATCTTATATTTTAAAAGGAATCTCTTGCATTAGTACCTGTTTCTGGACAACCAAGTTACAGTATCATTATTGCTGCTCAGGTAAGCAATAGTGCAAGTATTTTTTTTGTCTTGTGCTCATTAATGAGTTGTGTCATCCTCACCAGCAGGCTAGAAAAAACATGGAAATATTCTTTGATTCCTTCTAGTGGCCAATTCTGATGCCACACTTTGGAAATATTAATAAAAATACAAAAGAAATAAAGAATACTTCTCCTATAACTAAGAACTGATTAGAAAATGGTCTAACAGAAAATCTTTCCAAAATGCCTCTAAAATGCCTTTTGTAAGTAAGTTTTGTATGTAACTAGGTATTAACACTTGAGTAATTTAGATGTTACTCATTATACCTCAAAAGTGACTTTGTAATTACTGGTTATATTGTTTGTTGCTAACACTAACTACATTAATGAGTTACTAGCAGTGTTCATCTCTACCCCCAAATAATAAATCAAAGTTCCATGCTTACAGAGCAAGCTCAGTCCCCACTGGATTTTGGGGGGATTTTCCCTTTCTCTTCCTTATCATACTATCCACTCTTCTGCAACTCTTGAGAACTTCCTGCTGTTGCTGACAACTGCTTTTGTGGAGATCGTGACATTTAGAACACCTCTTTAAAAAGGAAATAAAATAAGTGTGATGAACACACGAGCTGCTTCTCTTTCTGTGCAAAGCAGTTTTCTGCTGTAAGGCCGGACCTTGTACTCGAAGCTCCAGAGCAGAATTGCAGTGCTGCTCTTTCAAACTGAATACAAAAGCTATGCAATATATAGTAATATGAGAGTCCAGAGTGGGGTGGGCGGTGTAGTAAAGAGCAGAGGAAGGAGGATTGGTATGACTGCCCTAAGGGTGGGGAATACTGCTAATTATTTTCCATGTTGCAAATCTCTTACATGGGATAAAATTTGTCATCACATCTTGGAAGATCCCATAACCCTATACATAGCTGTCCCCTTTGGCATTTCTGTTGTTATGTGCAAAGCTGAGAAAGTAGATATGAATGGAAGCACAAGAAGAGAAAGCCCAACCTTCCTGAACACCTATTTCATCTCCTTTTCCATTTCTTACCCCATCCACCCTTGCCATGTCACTTTCCCATGGAGAGTTTAAATAGTCTGGCTGTCCCAACAACTGGGCACACTTCACCAATATCCATGGCATGCTCTTCAGTTGGGAATTATTACATTCTCTGTGACTTGATCACAGCGATCATAGATAGGCAGGAAACAACCTTTATGATGCCAGCACACACACTATTGGTGACTGATCCGTTAGGGTAATTGAATGTTGCCCCATCCGGTGGCTCAGAAAAAAAGGTAGAGGCCGCATTCCTCACAACAACAGAAAACTAAAGTATAATTGTGTGGATCTGAATTATGAGGAGTTGTATCACAGCATCATTGCAAGGAAGGAGGAAAGCACAATATTGAGTTAGTTAGAATTAGTCCCATGTACTGTTGACTTTGGGTTCCTGTCCACTTAGTCAACTTGGCTTACCAGTCCCAGTGGGTACCAGCCACCACTGAAACACACTCATGCACATGGCAGTCACATGGTAGAGAGGAATCCTATTTGAATTACTTGGTGCCACATCTGTGTTACAGCCTCAGCCCCCTTGGGTTTCAGACATCCACATTATATACCTGGAAAGTGCCCTTTAGCAGCTGGCTTAGGGAAACCTAATCTTCACCAAACTTGAAGTGAGTCTAAAGGGGGGTCAGTAGAAGCTTCTCTGTAGTTTTGGTTTCTCTAGGTGCCTGGGGGAACTTTCCTGGGGAGGTTCTATGTGGGTGTATAACTTGGACATCTGAAACCCAATCTTCACCTAACCTGGAGAGATTGTAGGGGAGGGTCAGAGGAAGCTCCCCTTTAATTTTGGTGTTTCTGGGTGCCTGGGGGGGCATTTTATAGACAAATTAATTAACAAATCAAAAATCACTAAAATTCATTGGTTCATATTTATTGGAGCATTGAGTCACAAATGGATGAATTAGCGATTTTTTGAATTAATTTGGTTATTTCTTTTTTTAATTCGTGCCCTTTCCTAGTGTTGAGTGTTAGATTTGGAGCATGTTCAATGCTTAAAGAAATTAATTTTCTGGCTTAAATCTCACAGAATCCCCAAGCTGGTATGGCAGTTGTGGGTAAGGTATCGCCCTGGGGCTGTACGTGGACCCCACAATTGTTATTGAAGGCCCTGGCCTCATAAGACTCACTCTCCTGGAAGTCTCAAAGAGCCATGACTCTCCTTCTAAATAGGTTGCAATTCTCCCTTACTGTATTCAGCACCCCATAACACCCACATGGTACTAAACGACAACTGAGCTGCTAGCTGCTTCCTGATTTGTTTCCCCCACTCTTCCCACAATGTTGGCTGGCTGTGCAGCCTGCAAAAGATGCCTGGAGCAGAAAACTGGCCCTCCTCAGAGGCCATGTCGTTGCTCATCACTGCAGTATGGCAGTGCCAGTTGGGGGGGGGCATCTGGGAGTTGTAGCCCCTATGTGATAGAATTATAAAACAGCTCCCCCGTCCCACCCACTCCCATATGCAACATGGAAAAGGAGAGTCACCTCAGTCCTGTGGTTCCAGATCACACATTCAGATACTATATATACACCAAAGGTGGGGAACTTTTTTAGTTACTAAAGGGCCAAACTCTAATTTGGGAAAGGTCATGGGGGCCACATTCAGGCACACAGCCAAGGGCATGGGGTGGGGCCAAAACAAAGCAGGAGGGCCAAAACTGCATGGCCTTTGTGTGTCAATATAGCCATCAAGCAGCCAAGCTGAACTTTATGCCTCTCCATGGAGAGGTAAGCTCAGTGTAGCAGTTGCCTGCAACAGCTTCCCAGGTTGGAAAGTACTCAGTCCCCTGCAACAGCTCTCCCCCTTTCCACACAGCACAGCTGGGTTACATGGAGCAGTTTTCCAAGCACCGTACAGTAACTGCAAACTTCAGTCCAGCAGGCACCAAGTAAATTCATCTCTTTGTCATAAACATTATAATCTGATGTCACCATTAGAGTCTTGAAACAAGTCACTGCTATTATGCTGGTTAATATGGATTTTTCAAGTGCACTTAAATAGGATAGTTTTAAAAGAGGTAGCCATGTTACTCTGTACTAGCATATCCGGCAAAAATAAGAAGACAACAATGTTGTGGCACCGTAAAGACTAACTGCTATATTTTAATGTGAGTTTTCGTGGACAAGTCAGAGGAGCCATAGATAGCTGAGAGATGGCCGTAAAACTGTGACATTTGGAAGAACATTTTTTGGATGCTTTTAATTACTAGATGGTAGTCAACACATAGGACAGGTATTCACAGCTTGTCCTGATAGTATAAGCCAAAGCTATCATTAGGGGAGAGTGAGGCAGCTTTATTGGGCAGCTGATTTTGGGTGTCATGGATAGGCAACCAATTATAATTTTTAAGTCTCCTTTATTTTGTTTGCTTCCTTGTTTATGAGGATGATAGACAGGTTCTTGAGCCTTTCTTTTCTCTTCCTTTCCTTTCTTTTTTTTCTTGGCCATTTCTGCCAAAATAGCTTTGGGCACTATGGTTTGGAGTGGGAGGACAAGGGTTCTATTTGCTTTTTGTCTCAGGCAGCAAAATAGATATGCTGGATATTGTCAGGGACAAAACAGTAAATTACCTTGCATTTTTGCCTGGACAAGACAGCATGACAATTCCGATGTTCTTGCTTAAAGTTTTATGTTCATTTCTGGGCATGACAGTTCAAGGGCAATGAGAAGTCCAGGGAGGATAGCTACAAAAATGTCAAAAGGTCTACAAGGCAAATTCAAACAGAGATGCATAAAGAAAGGTCTTTAAGTGACAGAACAGGATGGTGGAGGGGGGAAGGAACTGAAATATTTATTTTGGGCTTCTATCAGAAATTGGAAAAGTTACTTTCGGACTATATCTCTCAGAATCCTCCAAAACAGCTTGGTGGCTTCTAGGAGGTATAGTCCAGAAAATCACATTTTCCAAGCTTTGTTTTGTACACTTTAGCAAGACCATTGGGCTTCATTCACACAAAGGGGAGCCATCCTGTCATCCTAGAATCAGTGGCGGGTAAGAAGCAGTAAACTAGTGACACACTGTGCTATGTATCCCCTATACCTGGATTTTCCCCTCACAGAGCCCACCCATAAGGTGTTACAGAGTTTTGAATTCGGGTCAAATTCCTATGGAGCTACAGAGCAGAAGTTCAGAGACTCACAAAGCAGAATTAGCTTCACGTTCTCCAGAGTAGTCCACCTCTTTTTCTCATCAACTGCCACTTGCAGTCTCAACAACTCACTCTAAGACAGTTTATGCAGAAAGAATTAAAAAAACTATTTTCTTTACTTACAGTTCTCAACAGGTCAAACAGCAAACTAACAAAACATGGCTGCTTGCAGCAACAAGCCTCAACATACTCACTACTTCCAACGCATGATAGAGAGGGAAAGAATCTCTGAGCAGAGAAACATGGCTCTTTTTGAAGACACATGGAAGGTCCGATTGCTTAGTGCTGGATAGATTAATAGCCACCCCAGCCCAGAAAGGTCCTTTCCAGCCACACCTACTACTGGCAGCGCAGGAGGATGCAAAACTTTACAATATAAGGTACCAAAAGAACTTTCAGATTCGGCAGAACATTTGAAAGCCCACTGTAACAGACTATCCTGTTCTATTAAAAAAGGCAAAGGTGGTGTTAGTTGGGCTGCAGAGTGGACAAGCCAGCTTCCTACCATCACTAAGCCCTTCCTTGCAAATAGCTCACTGCCCTCAGACTGTACCCTGAGGCAAAATTGCCTTTCAGAACTAGGTATGTCTCCCAGAATCCCAATGACTATATCAACATTGCCTCATGTGCAATGTAGAGTGCAAATCCAAGTCACATGTAAGAGATACGACAAGGGTCAGCAGGCAGCAAAAAACAAATGGTGTCTCTTATTTATTTATATATATACAGTATATATATATATTGGGTTCCTTTCTCCCTCTCTTTCCATGCAGTCTTGCCCTCCCTCCTCCTCTAAATAAGTCCTGCTACATCATTGCCCCCTCCCTCCCCCTCGCCCTCCTCCTCAGGAGGGTAAAGATTCCAGGCAGGCCTAGCCTGACAAGCACAGCTGCAGGATCCATACCCAGGCATCTCTCTCTCTCTCTCTCTCTCTCTCTCTCTCTCCCCCCCCCCCCCTCTGCTTTCCTTCAGGCAACCCTCCGTGCTGCTGGGTCATACGAGGGCCCTCAGCTGTTCTTTGCTGAACAGAGACAACAACTGGGGTGAAGTGTGGAGGGGGAGGGGAAACGTGAACATTTCCTTAAGCAAGCTCATGGCATTTCATTTCAACTCCGTCTCCCCTCCGCATGAGTCACGGTCTTGGGAGCTAAAGGTAGACTCCATTTCAGTGTAGTTCCTCTCAGAACTTAAAATACATAAAATCTGAGGAGTCTGTCACTAAGGTCATGTTATATAGTTTGAATACCATGTCACAGACATATTATTTATCATTGTAACAGAACTTATTCCACATTCTTTCCCCCCACACACACACACGTTTTTCCAGGAGGAAAAAATGGTGGAACCCCCCCCCCAATTTTCTGTTTTTCCCCCCAGACATTCCCATTTCTATCCTCCCTTCAGATGTGGAGAGTTATCAAATGGAGTCAAGCAAGAAGCCTCAGGCAGCCTCCCATCCGATCAGTGCCAGTGTTGCTCTGCTACAGCTTGGAAGAATTAATTTTTCAGATTATAACTACTAGATCCCCCATAGGCTGTACTTCTAGAGCAGTACTGAGAACTGCCATCTAAAAAAGTAAATTTTCCAAGCTTCAAATTAATTCAGTAGAGATAGGATTAAACACAAGGTCACGAAGGGGTCACAAAGAGTCGGACACGACTCAATGACTAAACAACAACAAAGGATTAAACATATTAATGTCATCAGACCTAAAAAAATTTAATCTATTAACAAACAGTTCTGCCTGCTTGACACTCTGGCTGCTGTCAGATCCCCTTCATTAAACAGAACCTCAGTGCCTTTGCTCCACAATGTATCTGAAAAGCACTTTATCCAGTGCTTAGAATCTTACAGTTTTTGGGTCTAGGGCTGAAAAAGGTCCTCTATTCTTAGCTTAGGATCCATGGGGTCTTCTTCCTGTCCCCAAACAAATAAGCCCTGACATAGATTGTCTTGAATTTATACCATAATAAACAATTGCCTCTCAACTGTTGGAGCATTTGTGATCATTCTCCTGCATCATGGTGGCTTGCCAATGGTTGAATGGAGGGACAATACATGAGAGGATTGTTGGGTTAGCTTTCTTGGTCCCAAATCACCAAAGCTTATAGTTCTCTCTTGTCAGCTGCCATCTCTACTCCTCATGGCTTCTTTGTCCATTCTTTTTGCTTCCCAATTTGTACTCCTTTCTTCAGTAACCTCAATGGTATTTTCCACAACATCCCTTCAGCCAGCCTTGTTGGCTGGTGGATTCTTGGAGTCCAAAAAGTAACTTTTCCAAGCTCTGGATGTACTGCCATGTGAAGACTGGTCTTTTGGCACCTCTTTAAAAACCACACACAAATACAGCTTTGTGTTGACTCAGAACAGGATTTGATCCAATACTGGAAAAAACAAATGTCAAGTCCAGATATGTCAATGCTTATAAAACTGTGCAAAACATCCTGCAAATAATATACAGAATTATGAGGATTGCCTCACAATTGAAAGAGCAGAAGTAAATTAGAACTAGAAGCAGCTTTTTCATTCTCTGCCTTCATCTGTGAACTAGAGACATATTAATATTCAACATTTATAAATCAGTACAAATATGTTTTTCCACATAGCATATGACTGAGCTGGAAAGCTCAAAGCCTCATGACTGTTGTGAGAGCTGGTTTAAATAAACAAGAGCTACAGCTAGCAGATAAGAGGCCATATGATGTGATCCTGCTGCAAGAACTGGATCTGTATTCATGGCAGTATAGTATGAAAAACTGCCGTTCACATAGAAATTATTCTAAGGCCAGCTGTGCAAGAGCTGAGCCACTCATCACTGACAGTGAGTTAAGATATGCTTTGCATGAGATCAGCTGCAAGTCATGTCCATCTACCTTAGGATATGGTAACACTAAAAAAGATCTGCAGTTTTGACTTGAACAATCTAGTGTAAGTGGTGAGTCCAGCCACAGGATCCTTCCTACTGTGCTACTGTATTAAAATTGTGGTATATAATTTCTAATGAGAACCAGGGCATACGTCTGCTTGGAAACCCTGTTCTTTCACAAGAAGGCATAAACATCACAGATGTGGAAAATGCAAACAAAAATTTCCCCAAAGGTTAAAATCATTTTGTGCATGTTCAGAAGCACTCCTTTCCCAACTTATAATTGCCAGACAGAATTCAACTCAGCTTAATTCTTGAAACAGGGGGCAACTGAGTCTCTGGCAGTCCTTCCATCATGACATCTATGCACTTACTTACACTGAGCTATGGTTAGCTATGGCCACCTATGCCAGTTTAAAGGGCTATGGGGTTGGAGAGAACGGCTGGACAGCGATAGTTTAAAGTGATTGGGTTTTCTGTTTACCTGCCTTCTGATTTTTCTCAGCAAAGGAAAAGAAGCAGCCCTAGTCTTTTCTTTCTTCTTTTTATTCCTGACAAATTTTGGGGAGGTGGGGGTGAGCGGCATTAAGAGTTTGCCTCAGAGGCAGAAATTCAACAGAGTTAGCTTTCCGTTTCATGGTGGAAAGTCAGTAAACTGCTTTGCCCACTGAACTTCTGCCTGTTTTACAGGGAGCATTTTAGCAGTTCAGGAACTTTTCCACAAAGAAGAAAGGAAAGGTGGTCTTCCTCATTACAGAAAACTGAGCAAAAAAATTTATTTCCCTTGCTGGTGGTGTGTAGTAAAAAAGTGCAGCAAGTCCTGCATGCTTGAGCAGATAGTACCCTGAATTATTGGGGAGGGGGAGTTTTTCCCTCTGCCAAGTGTTAGGTAAGGGGGGGTGGACAACGGATTGACTGGCTGGTAGGCAAGAGGGTCATAAATCAAAGTTTGTCTTGAAGGGTCAAGTTATTCCCCTCCACCTCAGCCCCAAGTCCTTGATTCTGGGAGCCCCCTCCTCCCCCCCCCCAGTTCCAAACAGCACGATGGTTTCAATTACGCCCTGAAAGGCAGAGAGGGGCCCCTTTTCAAGGCAGCCTAGCCTTCTCCTACTCTCAACAAAAGCTTAAGTTACAGGAAAAGGAGCGAGAGCTGAGCGAGGGAAAGATCTTTGGAGAGGAGGGAAAAAAACAACAGGCCAGGGGGGTTGGGTGGGGGAGGAAACCTGAAAAGGGAAATAAAGGGAGGGGTGAATAGAAAGAAAGAAAGAAAGAAAGAAAGAAAGAAAGAAAGAAAGAAAGAAAGAAAGAAAGAAAGAAAGAAAGAAAGAAAGAAAGAAAACGAGGAGGAGTTGGAGGAGAAACAAGATAGAAAAGGCCTTGGTGGTGTTCAGGCTAAGAGAGAAACAGGCCCCTTCTTTTCTAAAGCAAAACAAAACAATCCCCGTTTTTTCCACTGGCACTTATCCAAGGCATGTCAAAACTTCAGGACAATTTGATGTTATTTATCATCAAGTCTCAGAGTGCAGACATTCTGCCACCAAAGCCACCCATTTCTAAGTACTGTATATCTGGAAGTGGAATTAAATAAAATCTAGCTGGGAAAATTTAACAAAATCATATCCTCCTCCTTCCAAGTACCGTATAACCACTTTCTGCTCTTCCTCTACCATCAAATAAATAAACAAATAAACAAATAAATAAAGCAAGCCAACATTTGGCAGCAGAACAGCCCCAGATCCTGCACCACAAAACACTTTTCCTTTGGAAGGCTGTGTAAGTATGCAAATTGAGCTTCTTTGCATATTTGCTTATTTCACATTGTGTTTATTTCTTTTGCCACTGCTCCTCATGGGGAAGGAAAAGGAGTTACAGCTAGTTAAGAGAAGAGTTGCTACCAGGAAACTCACTCAGCCACTTCTGGTTTCTGAGAGACACCAGTCTTTGCTTTTACACTTTCAAGTGCATTTCCGTAGCTGCTAAAGAGCTACAAACCTATTTACTTTATTTGTCTTAGATCAAAGCAGAGATTTTCAGAACCTTTAACTCTGTTCCCTATACTAATTTCTATGGTGTGATTTTTAAAACAAAACTGGTATGTACACCCAGCTGTATACAGTATTCAGTTTGTTGCCAATGCTTGACACCCACAGTTCTGGCAGATTAGCGGCCAAAGCCTATGGATTAAAGAGGAGAAACTTTGTTACCTGTTGCATTGGGAAACCTAGCATTCACTACCCAGCTCTGTCCACACTCGGTCAGGGATTCTGGGAGTTACAGTCCACAGAGTTGCTGTTTGTTTGTTTGTTTGTTTTCCAGACTCTAGATGAAAAACCTGCATCTATGGAAGGGAGTCCACAGAGAATAATATAAGGCAGCTCTTCCTAAACTAGTACGCTCCAGATGTGTTGGACAACCACTAACACTACTACAAGCCAACATATTGCCTAGGGATGATGGGGACTGCAGTCAAACACATCTGGAGGGCATCAAAAAGGGAAGGCTAGTCAGAGGTGCAGAGCCATGACAAATGCTTATCCCTGCTACTGAGCAATATTAACTGCACGATTGATCAGGCCACTACAGAGCAATCTAACTTAAACTAGACTTCCATGACTAATTCAGAGAAAACCTAATATGACAGACGTGTCAAGAGCTATGGCACCACAAACAAAATGGGACAGTGAAAACATCAGCATTAGCAATTTAATAGGAGAGGAGGTTAGCACCAGAGAATAGGTAAATCTGGCCACTCCTGACATAATCCTTGAATTGGAGGGCAGGGGTAGGCTTACCTTTAAAATTCATACTAGAGAAACACTGGGGAAGGGAGAAGCCATTGAAAGTTTCCTTGTTTATATTAACACTGAGGGGGAAATTCTTCTTATCTTATCCTGGTACTTCTTCAGATGTAATGGTTTGCCATCAGATTTCAGTACCGTAACTGCATTGCTAGTTCTCAGAGAATTACTGTACTCTTCTGCAGAGCAGTGGGAGATACAGGGAATCACTGGGGGGGGGGGGCAACAATGGCTCTTGTGTCCTACAGGACTTTGCCCATCCCTGCTTAGAAGTTTCCTTTTAGAGACAACTTTTAAAAAAAAAACCTGCAGCTGTTGTTTGTCTAAAATTAGATAACAGATGTAAAAGAGGGGTGGGCAAAGTGCAGCCCTCCGGATTTTGGACTGCAACTCCCAGTATTCCTTACCAGTAACTATGCTGGCTAGTGCTGCTGGGAACTGCAGTCCAAATAAATGCTTAGAGGGCTGCACACTGCCCATCCTCTCATATACTGTCTGAGGGCACCCCGTTGCTCTACATAGAACAATAAGCAATGTTAAAGCCAGGGGAAAACTCTGCTAGTGACTTACACTAGGTGGAGGGGACTATGGGGAAAAAAGGGTCTCAGTGGCAATTCTACCAGTTACTAATATTGCAGGGTTCGTCTCCTCTTTCTTCCAGTTTGGTTTCTTTATGTCAATACCTGTTGCATCTTCTTTGCAAAGGGCCTTGTTTTAGAGTAAGCACAACTTCCCTATTGTGTGGGGAATGAAGGGGAATGATATAATTTGTCCAACTGATTTTTTCCTACAGTCTAATTCTGTATTTTTTTTTTCCCCTCCAAAAGTGGCAGCTGGCAAAATGAGATTTTTTAAAAATGGATTTTGCTGGCTTTGGTTGGCAGTTTTATGTGATTCTAGTAAAAAAAAATGTTTTTTAAAAAAATTAGATCCAGCAAACCTGAAGTCTACTTGCCCAATCAGAGCCTTGGGTACAACAAACAGTTATGCTTCAATTATTTAGGAGTTTGCTCCTTATAGTATTGTTATTTTTAATTATATGGGAACCTTTTAATTTTGTTTATTCCATAAAATGACTTGTTGGAAAAAGAGTGAGATAGAAGTTACATAAATAGATAAAGGAGTAAATGGATAAATGCATTGGCAACGCAGCTACTGTTTTCTCTAGACTCACAAAAAGAGTATGGCTTAATAAGAAGCTGACAGCATATACCAAGATCCAAGTCTATACAGCCTGTGTCCTGAGTACACTCCTGTATTGCAGTGAGTCCTGGACCCTCTGTGCATGGCAGGAGAGGAAGTTGAACACATTCCATATGCGCTGTCTCCAACGCATTTTTGGCATCACCTGGCAGGATAAAATTCCAAATAGTGTAGTCCTGGAACGAGCTGGAATTTTTAGCATGTATACATTACTAAAACAGCGACATCTACGTTGGCTTGGGCATGTAGTGAGAATGGCTGATGGTTGGATTCCAAAAGATCTCCTGTATGGAGAATTAGTGCAGGGAAAGCACCCCAGATGGAGACCACAGCTGCGATACAAGGATATCTGCAAGCGGGATCTGAAGGCCTTAGGAATGGAGTTCAACAGATGGGAAACCTTGACATCTGAGCATCCAGCTTGGAGGCATCATGGTCTCTCCCAGTCTGAAGAGACACTTTTTCAGCAGGGCCAGGCAAAGAGGGTGTCCCGAAATCAGCAAAATCAGGGAGCTGGACAGGGGACTGATTGTATTTGTCTTCAGTGTGGAAAGGATTGTCACTCTCGAATTGACCAGCCACACTAGACGCTGTTGCAAGACCTCTGTTCACAGCACGTTACCATAGTCTTTCGAGACTGAAGGATGCCAACACAGATAAAGGAGTTTAAAGTATCTAGCCAATATGGATTGCAGGCTTGGCTGAAGACATGTTCATGCCTAAGGCAAATGATAAAATGATTACTCTACCAGTTATACGCAGAGGACAAGTGAAGTAGCCATTGGGTTTTATTGGATGCAGTGCCAATGGAAAAGCATTCTTCATCACACCTGAGAGCAGGCCACTTAGCACACAGCTTTCTCCTCTACCTAGTCACTGCCACTTCCCAGCATCTCCTATTCTACCTAATGGTAGGGCCTGATTGATTGCTTATCTCCTTTTCGCAAGATATAGCTCTGCCAGATTGACAAAATGTTTAGAATGCCCCTCTCTCCTGTATGAAGGGTGACATACTCTATTGAAGGATGTTTTAATCTAGAAGCAATATGGAGCAAATGTTTAAAAGGTTGGGAATCTGGGTGTATACAACTTTAATTCTTACTGATGCAAATAGGAGATGTAAAAGCACAACTTACAGATCAGAGATGTACATCAAGTCTGGATCCATTCCTCTTCTAAACATTCTTGCAGTTTGCAACAGTTGGGCAATTTAGCTTGCACATACTGTACTTTAAGGTGCAATGCTTTTACAAAATGTGAATTAGTTACAAAATTTAATCTGGCAAAACCCATGAAGGTTATTTTTTGCACTTGGCAAAAGTTAGGATAGTTTTGGTTATAGCTATAACATAAAGCAAAAGTAACCCTCCTCCCCTCCCAATTACTGAAGTGGGAAATATTACACAGGTACAAAAGGCAAGTACAAAGGAACATGATGTTCCAGAAAAACATTTAATAAATCTCCCTTGTTGAGTTTAACCTTCTAGCCTAAAATTACAGAAGTTCCAAATAACTGTGCATGGAATCTATATTCATCAATGGTTTCAAATGAAAGTAGCAAAATATTTTGCACAGAGTCTTATATTTGTTATACTCTAAAACAGTAGTACCCAACCTTGGGCCTCCAGATGTTCTTGGACTTCAACTCCCAGAAATCCTGGCCAGCAGAGGTGGTGGTGAGGGCTTGTGGGAGCTGTAGTTCAAGAACATCTGGAGGCCCAAGGTTGGGGACCACTGCTCTAATAGACCATGTTGGAGCATGGCCAGGTAACTTTTTTGGATTAAAGTGGCTACATTAGCTTGAGGATTCTCAAGAACTGTAGTCCAAAAATTAATTTTGTCATACTGAGAAAAGCAATCATCAAATGTGCAATCAGAAAGCTCCTTAGCCTGCTTTCCTTGTGGGAAATATCACAAATAGTCTGAAACAAAACAGAGCAAGATCTTGAGGGAGCCAGGAGTATTCTGTCCTGGGATCAGTTTCTCAATGGAGGAAAGCAGAGCTCTGTATTGCTTATAGAGAAGATAACAGAAATGGGAAGGGGTTTTTGTTCTTGTTGGTTTTTTATGCTTTATGCTTTATGCAAGGAGACTAATGGGCTCAGATAAAAGGCCCAGGTCAGGCATGATAGAACTAAGAGGGGTTTTGAAATATGACAGGGAAGAATTACAAGCACTGGGAGATAAGATGCTGAAGGTAAGCAGAGATGACAGGAGCAGGAGGGGAGAAGGTGAAGTTGGCAAAGGAGACGGGGAGAGATAAGGGAATAAAAGGTTAGGGTCAGTTGGTCAGGAAGAAAGACTGCCTCAAGTCAAGAAGGCAGATGGTGTGGTTTTATTGCAAACATCAGAATCACCAAGAGTGCAAAGTGGGAGACTTTGGAAAACTGATTAAAAAGTAGAATTTCAAATACTGTAATGATCAATTTTCATAAGAAACAGTGTATGCAGAAGGGCTGTCTTATGTTCACTGCATTAGTTTTGCCATATGGTGGATGCCGATGTTATTGACTGCTCCATCCCAGAAGGCCAGGAAATAGGGCCAGGTCCACCATTAGGCAGAGTGAGGCAGCCACCTCAGATAAGCGATCTGGAATGCCAAAAAGGGGGCAGCAACTAGCTATTTATTTAATTAAGCAATAGCACAATGGCCAGAATCCTGTTGGGGTTTGCATACGTTTTGAGTAACTTGCTGCAGCTTCTAATCATCAAGGTGCTGGGCTGCATCTCAGTTATGTGCCTGGTCACACATCCAACTGCATAATTAAGATACGTCCCAACACTTCCTGAATTAGTAGCCATAAGATTTCAGCTAGTAAAAATATATACCAGATACCAGTAACAATGTTTTTAAAGGAATCTAGTTAAAAGCTTAATTGAATTAAGAGTAGAGAATAAGCAACCAATTTATGTACTGCTTACATTCAATTTGAACTACTGAAATGTGTTGTGCTTGGGACAGTGTTTAACTACAGCTAGCACAAAATACTGTACAGTTACTAACTAGGACCAGGTAAATGAACAAAACTTGTATGTCTTAAAATGATTGTACTGAGTCCCATTCTGTTTGAGTACCCAGTTCAAGATGCTGATGTTTAACTTTGAAGCCCTGTTCATCTCAGAACCTAAATAACAAAGGAATAATTTCCTTTAGTCAGAGTTAGACCAGGGTGGTATTACAAACTTTATTAGCCACAGTGTTTCTTATTGTTCCCATTCTATCTTAGGTAAGGCAGATGGTAATTCACAATCAGGCCTTTAAAGTATTTATTATATTTTCATTATGGCTATTTTAAATATTTTGCCAGAAATAAATATATGCAGATATACATAAATAGGGCAACTTGCCTTTCACAGACCATTTGGCATAATTGGGAAAATTGCATCCCAAAACCTCTCCTACACTGCCTCTTCTCAGGCTGCAGCTTTGAGATGAGAGGACGTAGCCCACCTGTTTCCTAATTTAAACAAACACACAAAGTAACTCTCATGCTGCTTTTCCATTTACAGGTTTCCCTGTTTCCTGAAGGCACTTTAAGATGTGCATAAACACATATCCCTGTAATCTAAGGTAATATAAATGTGGGGGAAAAACACAATTGTTTGGTCCTGTTGATGGAATAAATTGGCTATAACTGCAGATAGAGTAACTATCAGGATTCAGGAGTTGTTGTTGTTGATGTTTAGTCATTTAGTCATGTCCGACTCTTGATCGCCCCATGGACCAGAGCATGCCAGGCCCTCCTGTCTTCTACTGCCTCCCGGAGTTTGGTCAAATTCATGATGGTGCTTCCATGACGTTGTCCAACCATCTCATCCTCTGACATCCCCTTCTCCTCTTGCCTTCACACTTTCCCAACATCAGGGGCTTTTCCAGGGAGTCTTCCCCTCTCATGAGATGGCCAAAGTACTGGAGCCTCAGCTTCAGGATCTGTCCTTCCAGTGAGCACTCAGGGTTGATTTTTTTTCAAAATGGATAGGTTTGATCTAATTGCAGTCCAGGGGACTCTCAAGAGTCTCCTCCAGCACCACAATTCAAAAGCATCAATTCTTCGGCGGTCAGCCTTCTTTATGGTCCAGCTCTCATTTCCATACGTCGCTACTGAGAAAACCATAGCTTTGACTATGCGGACCTTTGGCGGCAAGGTGATGTCTCTGCTTTTTAAGATGCTGTCTAGGTTTCTCGTTGCTCTCCTCCCAAGAAGCAGGCATCTTTTAATTTTGTGGCTGCTGTCACCAGCTGCGGTGATCATGGTGCCCAGGAAAGTAAAATCTGTCACTACCTCCATATCCTCCCCTTCTATTGGCAAGGAAGAGATGGGACCACACTATCTGGGTTGTCTGGGACATCCAAATCTTTTTGGTATAATTCCTCTGTGTATTCTTTTCACCTCTTCTTGATGTCTTCTGCTTCGGTGAGGTCCCTACAATTTTGGTCCTTTATCATGTCCATCTTTGCAGAAAATGTTTCTTTAATATTTCCAATTTTCCTGAACAGATCTCTGGTTTTCCCCTTTCTATTATTTTCCTCTATTTCTTTGCACTGTTCATTTAAGAAGGCCCTCTTTATCTCTCCTTGCTATTCTTTGGAAGTCTGCATTCCACTTTCTGTACCTTTCCCTATCTCCCTTGCATTTTGTTTCCTTTCTCTTCTCTGCTATTTGTAAGGCCTTGTTGAACAGCCACTTTGCTTTCTTGCATTTCCCTTTCTTTGGTGTGGTTTTTGTTGCTGCCTCCTGTACAATGTTATGAGCCTCCAACCATAGTTCTTCAGGCACTCTGTCTACCAAATCAAGTTCCTTAAATTTGTTCTTCACTTCCATTGTGTATTCATAAGGGATTTGGTTTAGATTATACCTGACTAGCCCAGTGGCTTTTCCTACTTTCTTTAATATTGAATTTTGCTATAAGAAGCTGATGATCAGAGCCACAATCAGCTCCAGGTCTTGTTTTTGCTGACTGTATAGAGCTTCTCCATCTTTGGCTGCAAAGAACATAATCAATCTGATTTCGGTATTGCCCATCTGGTGATGTCCATGTAGAGTCGCCTCTTGTGTTGTTGGAAAAGAGTGTTTGTGATGACCAGGTTGTTCTCTTGACAAAACTCTATTAGCCTTTGCCCTGCCTCATTTTGAACTCCAAGGCCAAACTTACCTGATGTTCCTTTTATCTCTTGACTCCCTGCTTTAGCATTCCAATCCCCTATAATGAGAAGAACATCTTTCTTTGGTATCAGTTCTAGAAGGTGTTGTAAATCTTCATAGAATTGGTCAATTTCAGCCTCTCCAGTATCGGAGGTTGGTGCATAAACATGAATTACTGTGATGTTGAAAGATCTGCCTTGGATTCATATTGAAATCAGTCTATCATTTTTGAGATTGTATCCCAGTATAGCTTTTCCCACTCTTTTGTTGACTATGAGGGCTACTCCATTTCTTCTATGGGATTCTTGCCCACAATAGTAGATATGGTAATCATTTGAATTGAATTCGCCCATTCCCATCCATTTTAGTTCACTGACACCCAGGATGTCAATGTCTTCATTCTTGCCATCTCCTGTTTGACCACATCCAGCTTACCAAGATTCATAGATCTTACATTCCAGGTTCCTATGCAGTATTTTTCTTTGCAGCATCAGACTTTCCTTTCACTTCCAGGCATGTCCGCTGCTGAGCGTCCTTTCAGCTTTGGCCCAACCACTTCATTAGCTCTGGAGCTACTTGTCCTCTGCTCTTCTTCGGTAGCATGTTGGACGCCTTCCAACCTGAGGGGCTCATCTTCCAGTGTCATATCTTTTAGCCTTTTTTTCTGTCCATGGAGTTTTCTTGGCAAAGATACTGGAGTGGCTTGCCAGTTCCTGCTCCAGGTGGATCGTGTTTAGTCAGAACTCTGCACTATGACCTGTCCGTCTTCGGCATCCCTGCATGGCATAGCCCATAGCTTCTCTGAATTACTCAAGCCCTTTCACCACAACAAGTCAGCAAGCGGTGAAGGGGAGCATTCAGGAGACTTCGGTTCAAATTCTTCCTTAGCTATGAAAACTCAATGGGGGAGGAATTGATAAAACCACTCCTTAAGTATCTCACTTTGAAAACCTTTTTAGAGGTACTACAAGTCTTTCTGACTTTACAGGACAAGATACACATTGGACAAAATATGCATTGTGTCACTCTTATGTTACCCCAGTTTAGAAAGCAAAAGATAGCTTGCTTCATTCCAGAACTTGTGAAAAACACTTCTTGGTTGATTTGATTAGTTGGGTCTTTACAAGGAGAGCAATCCTATGTGAGCCTATTCATAAGTAAGCCACCCAGTCTTCAAAAAAGCTTACTCTCAGGATTGCAACCTAAGCTAATTGTACAGCACTCTTACTGTAATCAATATATCAAATTATAAAGACTACTTTCTTCATTTATTTCACTGGAAACTAAGTGCAATTAACTTAATCTAGATCCAAGTAAATCTCTTTATCACAAGGAGTAATTTAAACAGATTATGCAAAGTTAATGACCAGCTCTTCTTGACAATTCAGTATTCCTATAATTAGAAAATATACAAAGGTAAAGAATAGTGTTAAGAGTAAACCAAAACATCTAACTTTTAAATGTCACTTTGCACAAGAGCAAATAAAACTGTTGCAAGAAACAGATTTCAGTGTTATGTGGGATTTCCCCCCAGTTCAAAGTTCTTCACTTACCAGAACAGATTTACCATTGAGTTCCTCATGCAAGGCCCCCAGAACAAAAGATCCCAAACATCCATAAAATTATAAGCAATTAAAATGTAATTAGCTTTGTTTTAAGAGCTACTTGGTAATGGCTCCTCTATTCTGCATAATTACAATATAATTTCCAGCTTCCCTTTGGAGCTTCTCAATTTCTCTCCTGCCCAAATAAACCTTCACAGCAACAAGTTAAATAATTTTCTTGCTTTGAGGTGCCACTAAAAAAGAAAGGGGTCATAATGGACTTCTTTGTTAGTGAAAGAGGGCAATTATAAGCAAGGAACAACCTGGCCATTAAAGGAAGTTCTTAAAGGGCCACACCCTCCCAGTTCACAGAAAGAGGGAGAATTTTACCCAGGGGTTGAGATGGAAGATAAAGGGGATCTTTATTGCTATTCAAAACAAAACTACATATAATTCTTATTATCATTAAAAATAATGCTCCAAGACTAGGGGAAAATTTTAAGGAATGTACCAGTTTTTTTAATGGATGTGGCAGTAACAGAAATGAACATGTGGGTTTCTTCTCCAGAGGTTTGCAGCTAAGTAACCATCAGTTTAAGTATACAAAAAGCAACTCTCCTCCAAAAAAAAAAAAAAAAAAAAAAAACAACTCCCGGAAACCCAAAGGTAGCATGATCATTGGCCATAGGGCTTGGAGAGCTATAAAAATCATTTCCACCTGTATCTCTGGCAATACTTACAGTTATTGGTGCTTTCAATATTACTGGAAGGGAGTGTGTATGAATACATATGTACAGACCCCTCCTCTAGATATACTACCTGAAGGAGAGGAGAACATGACTCGTGCCTCCCAGTCCAGGTCCAGAAACTAACTGGACTGCCACTTGCATACTGGTAATGGAATAGTATCCTCCAGTACTGTACACCGGCAGCAACAGAGTAGTTTAGAGGCTCTGGAAGAGGCTGTGTAGCATTCACAGTCCTTTCCAACAAGAAGGGAGCTGCCACAATTCAGGAGAAACAGCCAGGAATCTGCCACTGTTTTTGTTTTTTGTTTTGCATTGGTTGTTGCAGTTCTCTTTGTCTCTATATCCTTCTACTCATAGATAACTACAGGAACATAATTCTGCATAAACACCCTCAAGGGTGTTCTACAATGGGGCAGGATCTGTGCCCCTTCCCAGATGTTACTGAAATACAGCCAGAATGAGCCCTAGCTAGCATAGCCAATGGTGAATGGTAGTATTTAGTGGGTTATTAATTTGAGATTCAGCAATTTTTGAAGTCCTCATCTGTGTTCTGCAATGTAGCACATGTTGCCCCCCTCTTCAATGGGTTTACATTCCAGTCCAGGCTTCCTTGGACCTTTGGACCCAGGTCAAGTTTCCTCTTCATCATTGCCTATGGCCTTTGCATCATTCCAATCCCTGTTGCCCATTATACTGGTGTGTTTCACTACCTGGGCATCTGGCAGTTCTGCTGCCCAGTGGCAACTTCTCTGCTAATCTGGTGCAGCTTCCACCAAATCCACCAGCTCTCTCAGCCAGAGCTCCCAAATGTTACTTTTTGGACTACAACTTCCAGAATGGTCCATGCTATCTGGAAGATGATGGGAGCTTTAGTCTAAAAAAACCCAAAACAGAACAAAACAGAGCACCTTTTCGAAACTATGCCTTCAAGTTGTATAGTTCACTTATGAGACTGTGGCATAAAAGGCTTGTTTAAAACAAGTTTATTGCCAAGCTACTTTTAAATGAGGGAATGTGTACCGCGCAGCTTATTGGTTACGCTTTTAACCTTCACAGCTCTTTGAAACTTTCTTTGCCATGCTTGGTTTAAACTGAGTGATTTTTCTGCAGATAGTGCTTGAAGGGGAGTTGAATTACACTTCACCTTGTTTCAGTCATACAGTTTTACAAATTTCCAAAGGTTATTAGTTTCCTCCTCTATTTTTCTCACTCTTCTTGCCTTTTTTTATTCCTTTCCTACCTAGCACGGCCAAGTCAAGGAAGATGGGAGCTGTACTTCAATAATAGCTGAAAAGCCATAGGATCCTGTGATCCTGATACAGAGGAATAACATAGATGAGATGTCTCTGAGCTTGGGCAGAGAGCAGTAACTGCTCTCCATGTCTCACAGAACAAATGTGAGGAGGCAGGATTTTTAGTTCAGGAGGTAGCTTCTAAATAAGCTTTCCTCTCTTACAAATCTGCTCCCATCTCATTCACTATAAAAATCAGAAGAGTGGAAAATAACTTTTCACCCTCTCCCCCCCCCCCCCGCCCATGTAAAGCGACACCCCTCTTCGCAAGCTCTGGGAGTATGAATTCGAGGCCATCATCTAACTAACATAAGGGAAGGAGATCAGTTAGAAAGAAAGAAAGAAAGAAAGAAAGAAAGAAAGAAAGAAAGAAAGAAAGAAAGAAAGAAAGAAAGGAGAACCACATCAGCTGAAGCGATTGTATTCTGGGTAGCTTTCTGTATGTTTTGGCTGGAAATTGTTTGCATAGAGAAGGGAGAGGCGGCGCCTTATAGTTCGCCTGTTAAAATTTGTCGAGGGGAGGGGTCTCGTGTTACGCACACAGCCAAGGTAATCCGCCTGCTAATAATTATAATTATGACTGGAGGTGAATAATAATCACCCAAGGTAAATTATTTCTCCTTAAAATCAGCCACAGACTTGCGGGAGGACTTTGGGGGGGGGGGTGAGAGTTGGCATCTGATTCGCGATCTGGTAAAAACAGAAAAAAAAATCTCCTTCAGTGGTGGCTGACCAATCCTGGGAAAGGAGGGAGGGGGAAGTAGGGCTGGTCTCTGGGTTTGAATCTGATTGGCCGAGGAGAAATTTTGGGAAGGGGCTTAGGCAGCCGTGGTCTCTTTGATGGGGTGGGGGGGAGAGAGAAGGGGCCGGCCTGGAATTGATTAAGTTGGGAGGAGAAAAAGAAGAAGGCTGGGCGAAGCTCAACTCAGCCCGGGGGCCCTCCTTTGAAACTGACTAATTGGGGAGGGAAGACACAAAGGGAAGCGAAAGGCGCTGGGAGAGACGCGCAGCGAGGAAGAGTTCCCGCTGGGTGAGTGGAGTTGCCTCCCCCCCCCGGATCTCCGTGGCTGATCCCCCCCCCCCCAAAAAAACTCGGAAACTTTTGCCAGGACTAGGACTCCCCGAAGGGAGTGACAGATCCCAGCTCGTCCTGGGGAGGAGACGAGGCGACGATCGGGAGTCGGTAGGAACAGAAGTGCGCGGGGCGGTGGGGCGGGGGAGAAAGCCACCATGCGCCTTGCAGACGCGTCCTTGGCCCACTGCCTGCTGCTGCTGCTTCTGGGATCCTGCTGGGCCCAGATCCATGGGGAAAAGGGCATTTCCATCCCCGACCATGGCTTCTGTCAACCCATCTCCATCCCGCTGTGCACCGATATCGCCTACAACCAGACCATCATGCCGAATCTGCTGGGGCACACCAGCCAAGAAGACGCTGGCTTGGAGGTCCACCAGTTCTACCCTCTGGTGAAGGTTCAGTGCTCCCCGGAACTGAAGTTTTTTCTGTGCTCCATGTACGCTCCTGTGTGCACCGTCCTGGAGCAGGCCATCCCTCCTTGCCGCTCCATTTGTGAACGGGCCCGCCAGGGCTGTGAAGCCCTTATGAACAAGTTCGGTTTCCAGTGGCCCGAAAGACTCCGCTGTGAGAACTTTCCCCGTCATGGAGCTGATCAGATTTGTGTGGGGCAAAACCACTCCGAGGAAGGGGGCTCGCCGGCGCTGATCACCAGTGCTACTCCTATTGCTGGGCAAGGGACTGCAGGCCCACCACGCTATGCCACGCTTGACCACCCCTTCCACTGCCCACGAGTCCTCAAGGTGCCCAGCTACCTCAACTACAAGTTTCTTGGCGAAAAGGACTGTGCAGCACCTTGTGAGCCCTCCAGGAGCGACGGGCATATGTTCTTTAACCAAGAGGAGATCCGCTTTGCCCGGATCTGGATTCTCATCTGGTCTGTCCTATGCTGTGCCTCCACTTTCTTCACTGTCACCACCTATTTGGTGGACATGCAGCGTTTCCGCTACCCAGAACGGCCCATCATCTTCCTCTCAGGTTGTTACACCATGGTCTCCGTGGCTTACATTGCTGGATTTGTGCTGGAAGAGCGGGTAGTGTGTAACGAGCGTTTCCAAGACGACGGCTACCGGACTGTGGTGCAAGGCACCAAAAAGGAAGGCTGCACCATATTGTTTATGATGCTCTACTTCTTCAGTATGGCGAGTTCCATCTGGTGGGTCATCTTATCCCTCACTTGGTTCCTGGCTGCAGGCATGAAATGGGGCCACGAAGCCATCGAGGCTAACTCACAATACTTCCACTTGGCAGCCTGGGCTGTGCCAGCAGTCAAGACTATCACCATCCTGGCAATGGGGCAGATAGATGGTGACCTCCTGAGTGGAGTTTGCTTTGTGGGCCTCAACAACATAGATCCACTGAGGGGATTTGTGTTGGCCCCGCTCTTTGTCTACCTCTTTATTGGCACATCCTTTCTTTTGGCGGGCTTTGTGTCCCTTTTCCGGATTCGCACCATCATGAAACATGGAGGCACCAAGACAGAGAAGCTGGAGCGCCTCATGGTGCGCATTGGGGTCTTCAGCGTCCTCTACACGGTGCCAGCAACCATCGTCATTGCCTGCTATTTCTATGAGCAGGCCTTCCGCGAGCACTGGGAGCGGAGCTGGATCAGCCAAAACTGCAAGAGTCTGGCTATTCCCTGCCCACTTCAGTATACGCCGCGTATGACTCCGGATTTCACCGTCTACATGATCAAGTATCTCATGACTTTGATTGTGGGCATCACCTCAGGCTTCTGGATCTGGTCAGGAAAAACCCTTCACTCTTGGAGGAAATTCTATACCAGGCTAACTAATAGCAAACATGGGGAGACAACTGTTTGAAAAGGGACTTATGGAGGAAGTGAAGAGCAAAGTTGCCAGCTTAAAAACATTTCAGAAAAACAGACAGAACAAAAATCCAATGTGCTTTCACCCTTCAGGAGCTCCATGTGGGGATGTTTGTGCTTTGGGGAGCCTCTATGGAATTTGGGGAGTGTGGATTCTGTCCTACAGGGCTAGGACCTCCTCTGACAATCGGAGACAAACACAAGAGGCATCGGAGGAAAAGAACGAGGGAGAGAAACCGAAGTTTTTAAAACTGTCTCCTTTAATTAAAACAAAATCTAAACTTTTTTTGCTTTAGGTTTTTTATTAACTATTAAAGGGTGTCTTTTTTGTAATTAAAATTGTAAATAGCATTTGTAAATTTAATTATATATTTCTATTTAAAAACAGAGACAGAGAGAGAGAGACGCAAGCAAGGATCCAGAATAGAGAGGATCAGAGAAAGGAAACAATTTCTCCTTCTGTGGGTACTAAATTTTTTTTTCTTTTGACTCTGCCATAATTCCCCCAACACACACACACATTGAGCCATGAGGACTGCGTGCTTTTGGGTTGGCCCTTAATAGGATTTTTTTTTTTTTTTGGCTTAAACTTTTCATAAGAGACAGACTTGGAATTACTCACACAAGTCCCCACCAAAAAAATTTTAATTTTTTTAAATCCCCCCATCCAACAACTCTTTTTTAGCAACTACAGATTTTGGTACAATTCCAAGAATTCTTTATCTCCCTCATTTCTCTCCCCCAGCCTCTTCACTTCAGGAGTTTCGCAAGTCAAGTCCTCTACCTATGAAAATACATTTGGAGGGGTACGGCGGGGGGGGGGGGAGAGAATATATTGACCTTCTCCCTTCACTGAAATTTGGGCCATGGCTGTGAGAATCTGCTTATGGGTTCATTTTGCTAAAGAACTGTTACGTCCGAAAAAGGTTTTAATTGCCTTAAGCTGCAGAGTGTTCTATCTGTTGCATTTGTACATTTCTATTTTTTTTCCTACATGTTTTTGTACAAAAAGTTTCTTTTAAAATCTACACTTCCTTTATTAAACAGATTTGTTCTTTGCAAATTCAGTTTGAATTTCTCCCCCCCCCACCTCCCTCAAAACAGCAGCAGCTTCCGAAAGCAATCTGCAAGATGTGCCTCGATCAAATGCTATGAAGCGGTTAGGCATTGCAGTAATTCTCAGAACAGCCTACAACACCAGTTTGCCAAAGAGATAGGTTATTTTTTTCTCAAAGAAAGATGCTCCGAAAAAAAAAAACACTGGGAAGTCATTAATGGCATATTTTAAAGTTAAGGGCCTTGAGAAGCATTGTTATACAAAAACTTTTTTCTGCTCCTTGGAAAAAAATATGCAGAAGAAAAAAAATTATTCCTCTCAACCTTTTTTTCTTCTATCCATATGGGGTGGGATGCACAAGAACTCTTTCCCCACCATCTCCTTTCCATCTCAGTAATGTTTTAAAATATTGAAATACCTGTAGAGGAAAGTAGCAGATCTACGGCTCAAGCAAAAACAGCAAACAGCAGCTATCATCTCACCCCCAAATAATCAACAGGTTTGTTAAAAATTCTGCAGTACTGTATTATTATCTCAATTCTAACATATTTGCTTGGAAGTCAGTTTCACAGATTGAATGCAAATGATTTTCCAAAATGTTAACTTCACGTAATTCTTAACCAAAAAGAACTAGGTGAGCTTTATCTTTTTTCCTATGTGGACATAATTTTATGTGACCACACAAAAATGCATTTCGCTGTATATTATGCAAAATCTACAATGATGTAATTGCTGTTAAATTTATTCCTTTATTTAGTCCTTTTAAAAATGTCCAGTAAATCTGTAGGGGTTCTGGCATGCCTATGTCCTAACAATGAATATAAGTATAATTGCTGGAACCTATATATTTTATCCATGTCCTTCTTCCCAGGTAAATTGCAACATGATTATGAAAGAATCTCAAAAGTGGAAAAAGTATTTTCAGACTAAGAAATTGTTTCTTCAACTGCTTCACCCTCCCTTTTCCTTATTTTAATTTAAATTTAAATTTGGTATTCCTAAACATAAAAACACAAAAAACCTTTTTTGGCATGACGCAAGATTAAATTAAGGTGTTAAATTGATTTAACGAAGTACCTAAGATCTTAACCAGAAGTCGGTTCAGAAAATTCCATCCATTCTTGTGAGATGATCACAGCTCTAGCAGTCCATCTCTCCTAAAGCTGAAGGAAGCTGTCAGATTTGGGGAAAGGAAAGGAAAAATACATTGGCTGAAACTTTTTTGTTTAGTATAACAAACTGCAGTTAAAGTAGGCCCATTTGAATCAATGGAACTTACAGGAGAGTTGACTCACCAAATCCCTACTGATTTAGTGGGCCTACTCTAGTGTGACTTACTACCCTAAGCAAATAGTATTTTAGCCATTGTTGGCGACACAGATTTTTAGAAAAGGGAAGAATGGGGAGAAAAACATCCCACCTGAGATTCAGTTTAATTTTTCAGAGACAGTTGTATGTATCCCATCCTTTCCGTCACCACTCATTCCTGATTGTGACAGAATGGTGTCTTCTGTTGTTGGTCTTTTGTTGTTGTTTTTGCTTTCCTTCTTGTACCATTTAGGGTTTTGTCATGAGACAGAAATAACCCAATATATGTTTCCGCTGCAGCAATATGTTCACGGAAGCAGCAGTTCTGGTCCCACATACGGAGGCAACACAAGACAAGGGGAAAAATGGCACAGAACAGGCGTTTCCTCCTTTCTACAGCACTGCAGCAAGGATTAGAATTATAGATTCTACATTTTAAGGCTATTCAGCAGAATATGGATGAGAAAGCCAACTTCTGGTTCTTTTCCTTGCCCGCTGAGACACACATATCCTCCTTCATCAGAAAAGGGCGTGTGGTTTAAAGCCAGAAGTCAGAGGGTGATTAAGGCAAACCAGATGGACGTTGGAAGACTACAAACATGTGTCCAGTATCAAAGCAGTCCAGATCTTCCAGATAGAGGAGGAGCAAATTCCATCTGGTCTATAAAAAAGAAAAAAATGAATGGGATGTCACTCTGGTTTAAGTTCTTGGTGTTTGGATGCTGCTTGTTATGCGGACAAGCCCATCAGTATCGCTGCTCCCTTGTTTGAGTTTGCCAATGTAAGTGGCAAACGTTGAGACTTTTGAAAGCAGAGGTGTTTAGCATAATTTGGGCTCCAAAATCCACTAGACCCAAGCGTAAACCCTGATCCAAAGCACTCAATTACAAATAACCTTCTGACTTATCTTCATTCCTTCATGGAAGAGGTACGTGTGCCTTTCCTTTCTCTTCCTTTCTGCCCCTTTTTTTCAAAATTTATTTAGCTGTCTCTGTTTGAGGAGTTCTCTTTTCTTTCCAGTTAGCATCAGTGACATAAGTCTGTGTAAGGACATAACATTCCAGTTGTCATCTCCTACTCTTTTAAAAGTCACGTCCTAGGTTCTCCATGTGGGTCTTCCTTTTGTTTTTTTATTCTACAAAAATTTACTCTTACTTTTCAGAATTCCCCCCCACCTCCCCAACCCAAAATGTTTTATGAACGTTTTTGTCTTGTGAAGTCTGCAAAAAAAGCATCCACAGATGGATCTCATTAGTTTCCTTTTTGGCAAAGGTACCTCAGCTGCTCGCCCCACACAAGTAGGGACTACACCCAATTTTACAAACACACACACCCCAACCCCACCTTTCTGAGTCCTGTGGATATAATGCTGCAACGTGGACCCAAAGGGAGTAGAGAATGGACTTCCTCTGCCAAGGAATGTTTGGGGCCACGAGTTTCACTCCCCCCTCCTCCCGTTTTGTTCTTAATTTAATCCTTCTGGTTTTGCAAGCCTAGAAAAACAAGACCATCTAATGTCAAGGCAGTTTATATCAGGCGGCTGCCTCTGTGTGTGTGTTAACAAAGGCCTGAAAACTTTTCCTCTCTCTCTCACCCCCCCCCCCCCTTTTTCCTTCTTTCCCTTGGCTCCAGCTGAGTATGCAGCTTTTAGCTCAGCCCTCCCCCTGCCCCACACCTTTGCTCAACCTAGCCATTTTTGGGTTGCCCTGCCAATTCAGAGGGAGGAGCGGGGTGTGTGTGTGTGTGGGACACACACCATATGTTGTGTGATCTAGTTAAAACAATTTTTGTTAATTTCCTATTGGAAGCTATACATACCGCCAGAATCACTACTTGTTGTGACTGGTTTTTTTTTTTAAGTACATTTTACTTTTAAAATTGAATAATTAGGCCCACCACCACCACCACTTTCCCCCTGAGTCCCCAAGGAAGCTGCACAGGGCATTTATGCCTTCCCACTTAAAGTTGACACACAGGCTTTGAAATGGAGATTTCTCCCCCAGCAAAGCCAGCAGCCTGCTTAACACATTAAGAATCCCAGCTGCTGGGGAAAAGGAGAAAAGCAAAGAAGTTTGATCTGTGCAGGGTAGATTCCTGTCCCCCACCCCCACCCTACATTAGTGCAAGACAAAAGTGTAGGGCTGTTCGTGCAATAAACTGTTACAGACCTGGAGCTATTTGGAGGCTGGTTGTGGGGGGGGGGGGAGTAGATTGGAATATGAAATTCCTTTGCAGCAGACGGGAAGGCTGTCCAGTCGTGCAGACAAAAAAGCCCTTCTTTAAATGACTCACAGTTGCAAAGAGTCAACGAGAGCTATTTAATGAAATAGCATTAAATGGTTTGTGGGAGGGGGGAGTGTTGGAAAGGAACCGGACTCTCAGCGAAGCTTAGGTTCCAGTTCTCATCGAGATGGGCTTTTGGGACCGGCGCAGCTGCTGTGTCTTGACTTTGCTTCCATATCCTCAGCTATGCTTTGATCCTGCAAAGCCTCTTTTACACGTAGGTCAGTTCCAAGGCTTCCGAGGCCTTTTATGGTGTGCTGTGGTGTTTTGCTGAACATTTGGGTGGGAAGAGAAAAATGCTGGTAAGTTCTGGTAAGGGAGGACATGTTCTGGTAGGGGAAAGGAAAAAATTATGTCTTTTTCCAGAATACAATTTGTGACACACAGCTGGCAAAACTTAATCCCACCCACACAAATGGGCAACCAGGCCTTAATGTGACCCAGCGTGAAGTAGCAGCTTTTCACAGCTTTCAGCATTAGGGCTCCACCCTGAAAGATACGAATACAATGCTGTCGGGTGAAGATGGACACAATAATACAAGAAGAGGGCAAGCAGCTTTGCACAGCCAGTGAGTGCCCCTTGGTGGTGGGAGGGGTTTGGGCCCCGACTTTGTGAGGGATGGCAATGACAGTTGGGCATATTAGGGAACTGAACAGTGGCTACATTATCAGCTCGGCTCCATCTCCTTTGCTTCAGGTGGGCCGTTTACCTTTCTCAAAGTGTCACATGAATATTTGTATCACTGCTGAATCTGTTCCCTTTTTAATTTTATAACAAAGAAACTTCTCTTTCAAGTGCCAGGCGGGTGGGGATTGTAGTAGGGGGAGGTTTTTTGGTGACATCATGCAGGGTGTGGGTGTGTGAAGAGAGCAAGATCAGCATCACGCAAGCAGCTGGCTTCAGCTTCAAACCTTCAGAACCATTCCACACACACCCCCAGAGGGACAGCCCTGGAGAAGAATATATATGGGTATGACTGAATGTTTGCCAAGCAGTCTTGCTGCTCTAAAAACAACACATCCCTCATCACTCAAAGAAGAGTCCCTTCTCACTCCTTGCTATGCTGATCGGAGCGTAGACGTATTTATTTTTTAGACTGCAACTCCCAGAAGCCCCCAGCTAGCATGTCTAGTGGCCAAAATGACTACAAGCTCCTGGGCGTTGTCAAGAAAGAAACTTCCAATCTCTGTTGCTGACTAGCTCCAGCTACTAAATATCTGGGATTATGCAAAAGAAGCTGTGGATAATGGTTACAGTTCTACATTAATGTCTCTGATCATTATTTCAAGGAAATTCTTTCATCTGTTTAATGACCATCTTCTTCAGCTATCTACCCTACAAGTGTGTTGGACTCTAGCTTCCACTGCATCCAGTTTGCATGGGGATGCTTTGAACTGTAGTCCAACATATCTATAGGAAAGAAGGAAGGGAAATGATCCAGAATGCTACAGTATGCTTATTGAGTATTGGTTCTATCCTAATGACTGCATAATGACTCATCTGCAGTAGAGGTAGTGTAAACCAAAGTGAGCTGATGTTAATGGAGACATCAGACGATAGCCCTTACCCCCCTTCCTCTCTACCCCATAGCCAGTCTCTGATAAACACTACAGATAACCACACACACTCTCCCTAAGGTGTGAGACCCAGAACACAGATAGCTGCATCTCTCTCTAACCTCAAGTTCATGAAACACACAGTGGGCAATTGTCTGCTGCACTGCTGCAAGGGCAAGCAGCTTTGCACACCCACCCCTGAGGCTACAGTAAAGTTATTTCTCTCAGTGGTCTCCTTAGCACGTTTTCAGGGTCTCTGCTGTGGGATTTCACATGCAAATCTCAACAAGATTCCCAGCTCCACTGTGACAAGAGATTCCCGAGGAACTCCACAGATAACAGCTTGAATTCCACGATGGAAAAGATGTGGAACAGAAATGCATTGAATGAATATATTGATCTCACTAGCAAAAGAAAGTATCTTGGTCAGCAAGTTAAGCAAACAACAGCTTCTTTTGCATAAAAGATGTGGAACAGAAATGCATTGAATGAATATATTGATCTCACTAGCAAAAAGAAAGTTATCTTGGTCAGCAAGTTAAGCAAACAACTTCTCTTCCCGAACTGTAAAAACATTATCCCGTCACACATCCTTAAAGCATGGCAATAAGTAAGATCTTAATCAGAGGTGGGGCTTGGCTTAATAGCAAATGCTCTGTGCAAGCAATTAGTCTGGATGCCTGTCAATCACGATCTATCCCTCCAGCAGCACTCCAGGGTGGAGAGAAAAAACCAGGTCCTGTGAGAGAAAGGGAATGGGGCAGAAGTGGGAGAATGAGAGGGAGAGAAATGGTGGCAAAGAGAAAGAGAGAGAATGTGTTGTATATTCAGGAATGAAAGGGGGGGACAAGTAAGAAAGAGAAAGCCTGAAACTTTTGGAAAACATAGCGATCTTAGTTAGTTTCAGTACAACAACAGGATCAAAAGAAGACTACAGTCCACTTTTTCAGATGCATAGAGAACTAGAACTCTTCCAGCAGCCATTTAAAATAGAGAAGTATCCTCTATAAAACAGGCCGGCACAGTCTAGAAACAAATTACACTTCTCCCTTCAACAACACTGGAGTAGGAGCGCCAGACCACCATGTAGTTCAAAATCCATGTATAACTCTTATGCTCCCCAAAATATAATTACAAAGCATAAACAGTTGATTCACACACTCTCCGTCTCTCATACATAGGCAGCTAAAGGACAGAAAAAGCCTGTTATCAGAGGGGGGGAAACGGAGGCACAATCTCTCCTCTCCCCGTAATAGAGCAGCATGCCACTCCAACCTCCTCTGATCTGCATCAGCCTACGGGCATGATCCAGCACCTTTCTTGGCCTCCATGTGGAGACACCATGCCAGGAGAGGGAGCTGGCCAGGTCACCGCCATTGGATTAGAAACTGCTGCATTGCCAACAACAAGGGCCTCAGTAAGTCGGAGATCTACATTTCTCCTACCACTTCCTGGAGAAGAATTATTTATTTATTTATTTATTTATTTATTAGAAGAAGAAAAATCTGGGTATAACCAAAACTGTGCTGCTCAAACCCGTGTAATTCAAGGGAGAAGTGTAGTAACAAGTGAAGCTGGCACTGAATGGTATAACGTCTGGTTGACTCCAGACAATAGCTTCCTTTCACATGCTAGACTGATGTCTTCCTACTGTCTTCAATCATATCCTGGAGCAGTTTACAATAATCCTACCTGGAAATGACCAGAACAGGAATTCAATGTAAGTGAGCGGGACATCTTCAGTTGGTTCAATTAGACTGAGTACTAAACAGATTGATAGAAGGCACTACCTGCACATCCATGAACAGCAATAGATCCAGGGATACTTACAATCTCTGAAGTCATTTACTTCTTTAATGTGGGAGACAGCATGTCAGATACTTTATCCAGGATTCATAGCCACCTTATCTAAGCTGTTTCAGGATGTATTCTTGAAGGCCAAGATCCGATGGTTGTTGTAGGGTTTTTGAGCTGTTGGGCCATGTTCTGGAGGTTTTATTTCCTAAAGTTTCACCAGTTTCTGTGGCCAGCATATTCAGAGGTCAGGAGCTAGAACTATCTCTGTGTTCTAATGTAGTGTGTGGGATTATTGAGTATTTGTAGCTGTGGGATCAGCTTTTCGACCTTTTCAGGAGATTGGGTGATTCCTGTGATCAGGGTGTTTTTGTTATGGGTGTATTGCTGTGATAAGGGTGGGGGGAGATGATCTGACACTGTGATTGATGAGTGTCATTAGCTAGTCTTTTGTATGCAGTGATCACCAGTCCTTGTGGCTAGGTAGAGTTCATTGACCTTTTTGCAGGCTGTATTTTTCAGTGTTGGAAGCCAGGCTTTGTTGATTTTTAGACTTTCTTCTTTTTTGTTGAAGCTGTGCTGGTGTTTGTGGATTTCAATTCCTTCCCTGTGAAGTCTGACATAATGATTACTGGTGTTGTCCAGTACTTTTGTGTTTTGAAACAGGATTTCACATCCAGCTTGTTTCAAGGCATGTTCAGCTACTGCTGGTTTTTCTAGTGTTTTAGTGTGCAGTGTGTTTCATGTTGATTCTGGTCTGGATGCCGCATTTTGTGGTCCCAATATATACCTGGCCACAACTGCAAGGTATCTGGTATACTCCTGCAGTGGTGAGGGGATGCCTTTTGTCCTTTGCTGACCATAACATTTGTTGTATTTTTGTGGTGGGCCTGAATACTGTTTGTAGCTTGTGTTTTTTTCAACAGTTTCCCCATGCAGTCCATGACCCCTTTGATGTATGTCAGAAATACTTGTGGGTGTTGGGTTTTTTTTCTCGGTTTAATGGCTCCTGTGATTTTATTCTTGGAATAGCCATTTGCCTGTAGGGCCCAATTTAGATGGTTGAGTTTGGTGCTGAGAAATTGAGCTTCACAGTTTCGATTTGCACAGTCTATCAGTGTTTTGGTTATGCCTCTTTTCGTCGTGGGTGGTTGTTGGAGTTTTTGTGTAGGTACTGGTTTGTGTGGGTAGGTTTGTTGTAGATCTTGTATCCCAATAGGAGGTCAAGTACAACCATGACATTTAAGAAAGAGAGTTGGTGCTCTCTTTCTTTTTCCATGGTTTCCATGTTTCAGGATGCTTTACCATTGCCTATTTTAAAAGAGCATCCTAGCATCAGTCACAACTTCCACTGCCTCCAGGGGGTATGGGTAGGCACAGGATTAGAGGACCTGGAAGTTGAATCATGGCAACTGGACTTCTTTCTTGTAAGGTTGAAACATTTTGCTAGTCATCCAAGTAGCTTCTTCATTCTGAGGAGAGTTGGTATGAGATTCCTGATATAACCTCCACTCTGATTTCACTTCCCCTCTCAGTCTGAATAGCCTGGTTAGAAGGACAAAGGACTGGGGGTGATGGATAATCCCACTTCTGCAGTCCTTCTCCAACCATTGTTATAGGTTGTTAACAGTTGTTAACAATGGCCTTTCTGGTGGGTGTGGTCTTGATCTTTCTGGGGAGGGATGAGAGGGCAGCATGAGAAATAGAAGACAAATTGTATCTAAGGTCTCCACCCCTGCTGAGTGAGGGATTTTCTATATGCACATGTATGGCCTCCCTGACCCCTCTCTCAAAACACCTATCTTTTAAGTACAATATTAGAACATCTTGGTCATCAGATGAGTGTGCTTTGTCCTTCAAACAAAGGAACACAGGTGATTGTGGTCCTGAGCCACTGCCCTTCCCGTGCTGGGCCATTCTCCTGTTTAGTGGCTGTTTGGTTTCTCCAGTGTCTTTGGTGTCTTCCCTAGTGGACTTGTGGTCCAATGCAAAGAGAAGTGTTGGGAGCTCTACATTTAAAATCTATTACCCAGAAATCTTTTAGATATACTCTCCTGTGGACAAGAGTTAATTATTAGTTATCCTAAAAAAAAAAAAACTTAAATCACCTTTCATGTTTAAAAAGATAGACTAGCTGCCCCATTTTCTGGCCTATTACCACTTATTCAGAGTCTGGGAGGAACAAGGCCTGACTGCTAACACTACATCCATCCACCCCAGCTGCTAACTAAACTAACCAAAGTACTTCAGAGACACCACAGATCGGACCAGAGGGTTGACCTGAATGGATTAGAGATAAAAGTGCCTGTGCATTAACACAGTGTCTATTTTAGGGCATGGACAGAGGACTTCATCTATTTTAGAGCATGGACAGAGTTCCTACTCCAGTCCTCTGAAGATGCCAGCCACAGAGACTGGCGAAACGTCAGGAAGAACCACCTTCAGTACCCAGCCAAAGAGTCCAAAAAACACACAACAACCATGTATTTATTTTATTTATATCATTCCTATGCCACCTTTCTCTCATAAAGGGACTCAGAGTGGCTCATGATGATTCAAATGAAAGTTAAGAGAACAATAAATTATCCCATTAAAAACAATTAAACATGCAATAGTATAAAAATCTCTTTACTCTCAAAGTCAAGAAATCAGAATGTTATTATCTCCCAAGTCCCTTGTCTTGTGAAGTCCACAACGGAGAGATCCCAGTGCCTGCAGCTGGTAAAACCTTAAATCCCCGAAAAAGGGACATAATACCACTACAAAGAATTTGCCCTTCCATTTCCTTTACACACATAAATTGAAAGCCCATTAACTAAATCAAGGTGATTCAGACCTAAATTCCTCTCCAGTGAGAAACAAAAGGTCCATTCCCCTTCAGGTCTTTCCCTGTCTTCTCTCTCTCTCTCTGTCTCTCTCTGTTGAAGTTCTCCATTCACTGGGCTAAATCAATTAATCTGTAGTGGTTTAGTATCCTTGTCATTAGGCTTTTGGGCACCAATTCGGGAGAACACAGATGCTCCAAACTTGTGGAGCCTTCTTACCCTGGTCACTAAAAAATTCAAGTCTGACTGGGCTTGTTTAGTCCGAAGACTACACCCTTGTTGGGGTAGAGGTTACAGGAGTAGCAGGGAGATATCTTACTGCTTTCCAGAGTGTGAAGACACTCTGATTATCTGCAAAGATAGATATGTAGAGAAAAACCTGGCATCTTCAGGGAAAAGATCATGACTAGATAACAAAAGGGCGAGGGGCCAGTTCGCTCCACGGCCACCTTGCCTTTCCAGGGAGTGGGGAGCTTTAAGTAAGCCTGTTTGCTGCCACCCCCAGCACCTAGGAATAACCAGTCAGACGGCCACTGTGTCAACAAATTATCAATCCCAGGACCATGAAAGGTAGTAAAAGAAGTAAGTAGGCTGGAGGCTGGATACCCAAGTGGCGCAATCTGCAGGCCACAGTCTCTTATCAAGCCTGAAATTACCTGTTCCTACAGCTTCAGATGGACAGAGATTTAACTACAGCAATTGGCTAGTACACAGCGAGAAGAGAATAAAGTCCACAGTTTAGTGGAAGGGAAGGTTCTGTAACAGGCCTTGTTTCAAACATGAAGTCTCTCCATAGTAACAATGATGCATCTGCGGTGTGCTCTAGGACTAGCATGTTTGGCTTGGCTCTGGAAGTGCTTGTTGAAATTCCTATGAATCCTACAGTTTCAGTGCATTCAGGATTCTGTACTCAATCACTGTGCAGCCACACCAACAGATAATCCCTTGGCAGGTCGACAGATCAGATGATATGGTATGTAACATGGCTAGATCTCTTGCACTATATGGTTTCGAGCTGAGCTTGAAAACATTAGATTGTTGAACAACATGCCCTGGAATTGCCTGATTCAATTTGCCTCAGTGATTTTAACAGTTGTACACTAAAAAATAAAGTAATTTTTCCAACATGCACACGCAAATATTCTGCTCCTGAAGGGAACACTGACAATATTACATTGTGTACTCTGGACTTTATGAAGACTGATTTTAATGAGCTTAAATAAATCTTGTGCAAAATATTTAAAGGGGAAGGAATACACAAAGGATGGAAGTTCCTCAAAGGTGTGATGTTGTTATGTGCCGTCAGGTCGGAACTGATTTACAGGCAGGTAAGTGAGATATTTAAGGAGTGGCTTTACCAGTTCCACTCCCCAGGTGAGTTTCCATGGTTGAGTGCAAATTCGAACCAAGGACTCATGAATGCTGGTCCATCAGTGTATCCACAACAGAACACTGGGTATCTCTAAAGATGTGATTTGTTTCTTTGTTCAGTCATTTAGTCGTGTCCGACTCTTCGTGATCCCATGGACCAGAGCACGCCAGGCCCTCCTATCCTCCACTGCCTCCCGGAGTTGTGTCAAATTCATGTTGGTTGCTTCGATGACACTGTCCAACCATCTCATCCTCGGTCGTCCCCTTCTCCTCTTGCCTTCACACTTTCCCAACATCAAAGTCTTTTCCAAGGAGTCTTCTTTTCTCATGAGATGGCCAAAGTACTGGAGCCTCAGCTTCAGGATCTGTCCTTCCAACGAGCACTCGGGGTTGATTTCCTTTAGAATTGATAGGTTTGTTCTCTTTGCAGTCCAGGGAACTCTCAAGAGTCTCCTCCAGCACCACAATTCAAAGGCATCAATTCTTCGGCGGTCAGCTTTCTTTATGGTCCAGCTCTCACTTCCATACAACACTACAGGAAAAACCATAGCTTTGACTATTCGGACTTTTGTTGGCAAGGTGATGTCTCTGCTTTTTAAGATGCTGTCAAGGTTTGTCATTGCTTTCCTCCCAAGAAGCAGGCGTCTTTTAATTTTGGGGCTGCTGTCTCCATCTGCAGTGATCATGGAGCCCAAGAAAGTAAAATCTGTCACTGCCTCCGTATCTTCCCCTTCTATTTCCCAGGAGGTGATGGGACCAGTGGCCATGATCTTAGTTTTTTTGATGTTGATACAAAATCACAAATAGTTCCTATGAGAAACAGAAGTGGGAGACATCTAGAGAAACTGGCAAAGCAAACAACTTTCAAATAAGACAAGATTTAAAGTGGCAATATGTGGGAGATTGTGAAAGAGGTGCAAGTCACCAAGGAAGAGTATACACAAATAGCCAATATTAGGCGGAAGAGGGTCAAGATGGCTACAGCTCCAAAGAGCTAAGAATTGCAAGAGAACTTAAAAATAAAAAGGGCTTTTCAACCATGCTTACAAGAAGAAAAAGAACAAGGAAGCAACAGATATTCTGGATGGAGAGAATGGGGAAATGTTAATGGATGACAGAGTGAAGACAGAACTATTAAACAATTATCATCCTCCTCCCCCATCAATAAAAATTGTGCTCAGCCTAGTCAAGTAGAATGAAGAAGGCAGTGATGGGGTCTATTGCCCAATGTAAGTAAAGAGATAGTACAAGAACATGTAGCTGTTTCAAATGATTTCAGGTCTGTTGGAGCAGATAAGTGTATCCAGCAAACTTAAGGAACTTGCAGATGTCATATCAGAACTCTTGTCTACAATCTTTGAGAATTCTTGGACAACAGGTTAGATCCTGGAAAAACTGGAGGTAGGCAAATATCCTCACCTTGTAGAATAAGGGTGGGAGGAAGAGGATTTGAGCAACTGTTGACTAGTCAGCTTGACCAGGAACAGTTCAACAAGATATCTTTAACCGGACTGAGAATTTAGAGAAGAACATGGTGATTACTAACACCCAGCATTTTTCAACACAAGTCATCCTAACAAATGTTATCTTTTGGGAGAGGGGGTAGATTCACATACTTGGTTGATGAGGGAATGCTGGGGTATCCTAATTTCAGCAAGATTACTTACAACACTTTGGTAGACAAGCTGGTAAAATGTAGCCTAAACAAGTTCCTATTAGAATTGATGATTTAATCAAGGTATACAAAATCTTTAACTATTTCTTCATTGTCCACATTACAATGATGTAGTTTTTCTGCAGTCATGATTTTGGTTGTCTTAATGTTCAACTGCAGTCCTTTTGCTCTTATTTCAATTTAATTAGGAGTCAAATCATTGCTGCTTTCTGCCAGTTAATGATGTCATCTGCATATCTTAAATTACTGACCTTTCTTCCAACAATTTTCACTCCTCCTTCATCTGAGTTTATTCTACTATAGCTTTCCATGTGATATGTTCCGCATACACGTTGAACAGAAGCACACCCATATTTTTAGAACAATCCACAGCATTTCATGATCCACAAAGTCAATAGCTTTTCTGTAGTTTATAGTGCACAGATTGATCTTCCTCTGAAACTCTTTGGTCAATTTGCAATGTGATTTCTACTACCTCTTCCTTCTGGAACTCAGCTTGAATACCGGGCATTTCTCATTCCATATAGAGCAAAACACCTTGAGAACCACCTTGCTTGCATGAGAAATAAATACAACGGGCCTACAGTTATTGCACTCCTTAACATCTCCTTTTTTGGGCACTGGAATGTATATTGAACATTTAAAAAATCACAAATTTAGTTTTCCATATTTGTTGACATATTCTTGTTAGGATATTGATAGGCTCCGTTTCTGTGGCATGAAACAGTTTTATCAGTACTGTATCCCATTTACTTCTGGTAATTTGTATCTTCTAAGTGCTTTGAGACTGAAGCTTCACTTTCCTTTCTAAAACTGCAGGTTCTTCATCACAGGATTCTTCTTCAAAGAAATTTGTCATCCTTGGATCCCTTCTGCATAGTTCTTCAGTACAGTATATTGTTTCCACCTTCTCTCTATTTTATCCTGGTCAGATAGTATGTTCCCTGTTGATCTTTCAGCATCTCCTTATTTAGTTTTAAATTTCCCTTCAGTTTCTTGGAATTTATGAAAGAATGGCTTGACAGTATATGTGTGAAAAGAATCTAGATGTCTTAGCAGATCACAGGCTAAACATGAGTCAATAGTGCAATATATTGGCAAAAAAGTAAATGTAGTATTAAGCTGCATTAACAGAGGTATAGTATGTAGATCAAATGAATAATAATTCTCTATTGTTTTGTTGACACACAGACACACTATCATTACCTGTTCCCTACCCTACAAATGCTATATGTAGCAACTATATTGAGTATCCCATACCACTGAAACAATCTTCCCCCAGCAGCTAGCTATTGCTTGTTGGTGTCAAATGCTTATTGTTGAACTAAAGTGAGTGAATACACACAGAGACATATTCATATTTCACTGCAGGAAATAAGGCAGATAGGAATGGATTGGCTGGGTGTGGCTTGAACCTAAATTGGGGCTGTGTCTAATGGAAAATATCTTTTATGGACTAGCCATGACTGTCTTCCACAAAGAGACATAAACCCAAATGAGCATCCTCAGATACAGGCAAACAGCTCCAACTGGCCACAACCTCAGGATCACTTTTCCCTTGCAGATTCAAAACCTTTGACACATGGAACAGAATAATGAAATGTACACTTAACCTAAATAAAATAATATCTGTGCAAAAGTGTTGGGAAGTATTGTTAAAAACTGAAAATTTTTAAAGTTATCTCATATAGAAGAAATGAAGCTGTAGTTCCTCAATTTCTGAATGCAAGGTGAAAAAAAAGCATGTGCAGCATCAAGAAGGTTGACTTCACCAACAATCTAGTCATGGCAAGAGCTCCCTCCAGGACAATGTGTAGCTGGAATAAAGAATAAAACAGTATGTCCCATCAGCGCAGACACACAATTCCACATGGAGAATCAAACTAGATTGTCAGCCAAAATTTAGAGCAACTTTGGTAATGGACTGGCACCCTCCACCCATCCTAGGGATGCCACAGGACAAATCACTGGCCAAAATCCTGTAAATTGTGCTAGAGTAGAATAACTGAATCAACAAGCATTTAGTAAGCCAACTCCTCAATAAACAAAACAAAAATTAAAAAAATAAAGGCAAAAACATTCCATCACCTTAAAGACTAACTACTATATTTTAATGTGAGCTTTCTTCAGACACCTCCATACATTCAAATAGACCTACTCTAATAGTAACTTACTGTGCTAAAACAAACGGTTAGAGTAAGCCCATTTGAATCAAAGGAATTTCACTTGCCAAGCCACCATTGATTCAGTGGGCCTAGTCTAGTGCCATTTTCCAAGCTAAGTAACAGAATATTGGCATGTGTGACACACATAGCTTTGCTCTCCAACAGAAAGGAATGGCCAGGAAACTTGGGAGTAGTATTTTGGGGGACTTCTTCCGTTGTCTCAAGTAGCAGCTGTTGCCTCTCTCTACCTAATGATATGCCACATTTACTAAATTCACAGCTCTGTGCCCTTAAAAAATGTTTTAAGTTTGTTTTTAATAGTGGCTTTTAATGTTGTAATGTGTTTAATTGGTTTTTTAATGTTGCATCCTATGGTGGTTTTAATAGTGATTCTTGGGTTATTTCAAGTGACTGTGAGCCTCCCTGAGTCCCCTATGGAGAGAAAAGTGGCATATAAATGCAATGCAATGCAATGCAATACATAATGGTAGGTCTTGTCCTGACTACTTTGTTGAGAGAGGGATTCCACAAACTTTTCACTGACACATGTGAGAAGATATCAGGCATACTTCGTGTTACTTTTGGTACAGTCAGTTGTAATAACCCAAGATCCTTCCTCCTTCTCTTCATGTAATGAATTATAGCTCCTATTATTCCCAGAAAACTGGTATGAATGCTTTTTGGTTAGCTGTATTTCACTACATCTGAAGGGCAGCCAGATTTTGGGACACCAATATAGGGCAATCTTTAATCCAGATGTTTTAGATCCCAGCTTGCAAAATCTCTGACCACTGACCATGCCGGCTGGGGCTTCTGGTCTGAAACATCTGAGGGATCAAATTTGAGAACCACTCACATAGAGTATTCTTCCTAGGGAAATGACAGTTGGACAAGACATCTTATTGTGTTCTTTCCAATACAGCAGAGCTTGGAAAAGTTATGTTTCTGGAATTTAATCCCAGAATCAACCACATGTCTAGTGGTGATGCTCACTAAGAGATTCTGGGAAAGTCATTTCCCCAGACTCTGAAATATGCTTGTCTTTCTTCTTAATTTGTTTCCCCACCCTGACTCCACTTTCTTTTGCTGAGCTTTGCCTCTCTCTCTCTCTCTCTCTCTCTCTCCATCAATTACTTTTCCCACTTTCTGCTGTACCCCTCAGTGCCAAGCCAACTATGACAAGAACAACAGAGAAAGAAAGGAGGAAAAGGTCTATAGAACAAAGCACTGGTAGTGGGGAGAGGGGGCTATTTCCTCTCTTCAAACAACTCCAGATGCTGAGACACAAACTGAGCCAACAGCTGAGGCCTTGGGAGAGATGGAGGAAAGAAAAAGCTTGTTTGGAGAGGAGTGGGAGACATACGTGAAAATGAAAGAATAATAATGGAGCAGGGAAGAACTGTAACAAGGAGCAACCTAAGGGAAACAAGAGGGAGAAAGATTTGCAAAGACAAGAGGAAGAAACAGAAAAAACAATGAACACCACAAAGGAAAATAGAAAAAATAAAATAAAACTAAGGAGAGGGAGAGACAGAAAGGAAAGGAGGCAGGCAGAAAAAGAAAAAGCACTTCAGCAGGGGTGGGGGAACCTAAGCGGCAATTAGGCAAGGGAGAGAGAGAAAGGAGGAGGGTAGTTCTATGTATAGAAAGGAGTGATTGATGAGTGCCCAGCATTGGAATATGTGTCTACATTCCACAACATTTTCCTGAGGCTAGGAGAAGCCCTGAGGGAAAGAGGGAGGAGGCTGTGGTGTAACTTTTGGAGAGAAACATCTACAGTATGAAAGAAGTTGAGACTGCAAACTACTGCATGCAGACACTGCTCACACATACCTAGTAGCAAAACCACACGTGGCACACAGCAAAAAATACTGTGGAAACACCTAAAACTCCCAGGGATGTACCTATGGCAAGTTAATACAGAAAGATTCCACAACGTGACCACGAGACTACTGAAAGGTTTGCTCTTATAATCTTTGCAGCATTATTAAAACCGTTATTAATGTTGCAAAAAACATGCAGGCTTTTCAGTTTTCCAGATATTTTGGCCAAACTGGGTGGCATTAAAAAAAGGGAAGCAGGAAAATAAAAGAAGCAGCAAAGTCCAAAAATGTGACCAGGTGTTGCTGTGGCTATGAGGTTTGCTGTTATACAAATTTCACCAGTTACACCGAAGTTAAAAAGAATCTTGTGGCATCTTAAAAGCTAACAAGTGCATTGTGGCATAAACCTACACCAACTATTGTTAAATTCCTCAGATTGCTATCAACAATTACTAGTTAGATTTCTATGCTTTCCCCAACAGCAGTATTAAAAGCTCTGTAATCATGTGGAGTGGAGGCGGAGGGAGGCAGCAATAACAGCCAGTTCCATGGTGACCCTAGCAGCTATCTCAAGACCCACCATTCATGCCAATGTCCCTGACAATAGCCCCACATAAGCCATGTAAGGAAGGCATCAATTAGCAGAAGCAATAGCAGGAACACCAAGATGATGTCATGGAAACCACCATACACACACATTGCACAAGCGTCCTCCGAGAAATTGCTCACAGGGCTAGTTTAACACAGACCTCCACAACTGAGTGGTTAGGAGAACAACGACAGGCAACCACAAGTTTTTGGGCTCCATCTCAGAGAATGCTAAATCTCCCGACTGGCCAAACAGAGCCCAAAGTGGCTGGCTAATAACCCCTTTCACATGGGAAACACCAGGAGCTGAAGGAAGAGCGCTGTCATTCCAGTCACAATAGTTAACATCATAACCCAGTAGAGATCCATGAATGCAGAACTCATTCCCTCACCCCCATGTAGAGCCTGAATTTTGCTGCAACAGCAAAGCATCCATATTATGCTTCCATAACCAGACACAAGTTATTTATATTGGAAAAATGGGGCAAGCAGTTTGACAAAAAAAGCCTCGGAAGCTACAAGCACAAGCTCCTAGGAGCAACATACTGTGAACTGTCTAACGGCTCTATGCAAAGACAGAGCTAGATTACCACTCTGGATTATAGTGATTATGGATTACAATGAATTATGAACTCAAACAAGGGGCCACATTTTGCTGCCTACTGATGTCAATCATTTTCGCTGAAAAAGAGTTAGTCTGGAACTCCAGTTCCACACTTCAGCAAGTAACACTAGAACCAAACAGAAGAGGCCTATGACAACTCTTTAAGTCTCCTAGAAGCCTAACACACGTCAGGCCCCCTTCCCTGCCCCACAGTTCAACAGCATCCGACTCCCTGATACATCATGGCCATAGTTTGAGGACAAGGATGAGGCACCAGTGATGTCACAGAGGTGGGTCTTTGTGATGTCACAGAGGTAGGACAGGACAGACAAGGGTTTAGAAAAGATGCTAGAAAGTTTGGACCAGTTGACTGTGGAAACAGGATGAGAAAAATCATGTAAATAAGCTCAAAATCTTGGCAAAGCATGTAGAACTGAGAGAGGAGGGAAATCCCCATTTGCCAAAAGGGAAGAACAATTAATTTTTTAAAAAGATGAAACACATGGTAAGATTTGGATTATATTTTAAGATGCCAATTTATACCTATAGGGGCAAATTCTGAAAGTATTGCAACACCTTAACGTGGAACTATCCTTTAGCACAGGAGTAAGCCTGTGTACCAACTCAATGTGCTGTCCAAGTTCAGTATTTGGAAAAGTTATTTTTGGGCTAAACATCTTAGGATCTTTAAACTGGAGTTGGACTGAACAATCCTTCAATCAGAGGACTATCCTCTGTACAGTAGGATACATGATGCCCCACCTATAAGACTTCCTTTTCCTTTGTATCACATGTCCTTAAACCAAATCCTAAATTACAATTATTAATTAGTAAAAGAAAAATGTTCAAATTATTGGATGGTTAAATTAACTTTACTTTGCATTTTTGGCTTTGTTTTTCTATTAAGCAGGAGGATGTGGAGACTAGGCTGGGATTCCACAGGATATATCAGACATTGGGGTATTCATATTTTGATACGAATAACCCCGTGCAACTGGACTTAACAAGGATCTGGGCCCCGGGGTCAGACCATCCACACACACATTCTCCTGTGGCATGGGTCCCATTCATCCTTCCAGTTGCACCTGGAGTGCCACTCTTTTCCCGTTCGTCTGGCCACTCAGCAGCCACGCAGGGAGACTCGTCCTCCTGCCCCCTGCCAGGAGTGGCCAGACGAGTGGGAAGAGAGCAGTGCTCCAGGTGCAATTGGAAGGATGAGAGGGACTAAGGCTTAAGCGCTTTAGTGATACTGTGTTCCAGAGTTGACTTCAAATATGCATATTTAAAGTGTGTGCAGATTAGGGGTTCTCAACTAAGAGGAACTGACACCCCTGAGAGCACCCCTTATTGTTAAATCACACTGGGCAAAACGTAGACAAGCAATGTTGAACCAACTGCAACAGATTTCAAATATTCCTGCTGGCTGAGCAAAATAAGATGATTCCACGCTCAAAAACATACAACTCCAAATAGGCTCCCCTGAGTTGAACTTTATGTCATGTAGTCACCAGGTTTTAATTCAAATTTGTCTATGCCCACTGCAACATCAATTGCAGGGTAAACAGCCCATGTAGTCTCCCCCTGACTCAGTACTTGACACTTGCTACCTGGAACCAGGGCATCTGCTGCAGTCCCAGGAGAAAAATATCCTTGGCTTTTAAAAACCCTTGTTAGCACTGGGAGGGAAAGCAGCTATTAGTATAATTGTAATCCTTTGGCTACAAAGACTCTACATCCCATCTCTGCTACAGAGTCATTGAGAGCCTGTAGCTATGTTACCTCTCAGCTGCTGTTCTCTTTTTCATTAAAGAGCAATTTCCCATACAAGGCTGTTCTAAAGATAATTGCATCTATGTCCTTTTGTAGTTTTGCGGAACTACTATATAAATGATAAAGAGGAGAAGAAAGAATATCACTCTTCTCCACTTAACTGCTATTACTGTACTTTACTTACTAGTCAGTTCATGACCTCACTCTCTAATAATGGTTTTGCATGGTGGCTGTGTGTCCTGTTTTACAGAAGTATTCCATCTGAAGGTTCCAACATCTGAACTGGCCATTATTTGAAGGGCCATCTGAACCAAGTCTGTTTTTAAGATGAAGAAGAATCAAGGGAAGAAAGACCCAGGGGTCTTGCAGTTGTCCATGAAGAGTTTGCATGTGCCCAGCAGATCTGGAGACTCACAGTCAGCTGGTCACACTTTGACCTCCTACAATGATTTGCATTGTATTTCTATTTAAATTAGAACCATTGTTTCTAAATCAGCATCTAAACATATACATAAACATATTCACATTTAATGTAAAATCTCTCTCTCTCTCTTTTTGAGACAATATATTTCCTTTTCTTAGAGATTCATAACTGACCACCCTCAGCAAAACTTCAGAAATTTCTATTTGGGGGCTATAACTCCTGTGTAGTCCTGTTTGGACTATGGACCCCCATCATGACCATGCCACCTGGAGGACTTTACACTGTAAGCCGAAAAAAATAACTTTTCCAGACTCTGCCCTACAATCTTGTCCATAGAAGGTTCAGCCCTTCTAGAAAGATAAAAGCTCTTTCCAATGCTCTGTACAGCACTCAATACCCAATTCACACACATGCAATCGCAGCTTCCACCCACCCCATCCATGCTGGAATACATCAAAACCAGAACGGCATGAGTGATTTTACTGCTTGTCCCATTCGGTTATATGGGATTTGGCAATACAAACTTTTCCCGCCTCCTGTTTATAACGTTTCTAGGAAACAGCCAGAGTAGCTTTGCTTTCTTCCAAACCCTCCCGAAAGACTTCAGAAAACAGCCGGAGGCCCAATCAGCTTGCAGACAGTGGTTTGGTGAGTGCGAGGCCCAGGTTCTGCTTTCCCAAAATGCCCTTTTTTTCTCCCTTGGGCTCTCACCTTAAGCAAAACAATGCCCTAATGGAAAGCGAAGCTCTCCAGGCTTTCAGACTTGGTGGAGGAAAGTTCCGGAGCAACTGTCAGTGAATTTGGGGGAGGGAGGAATTTGCCTTGGTTTGAGACCTGCGGAGGGAGGCGGCTGCCGGAGAGAGGGCCGGCTGTGCATTCTGGGAATGTTTATGCAGCTGCAGTCTATTAAGGAGGAGGGAACTTTTCCTTTTATTAATCCCAGCCTCACTGCTCAAAAGGAGCCGGAGTCTTCCATAGCAAGTGTGTGCGTACATATATGGACGTATGTACTTGCTCAACCATGTATGTAAATAAGGGTATCACAGCTTTAAGGGTATCTCTGGGGCACACATTTTATTTATATATATATAGTCATCTTGATCTGCAGCCTGGCCAATGCAAAATGAGAGAGATAACAGAGCTAGAGGCTTTAGTGTCTTAATATGTATGCTGAATGAGGCAATTGCAATGATTTGGTTGGAAAAGAAGGCACCTTGCACGTGCTCAGAGGCATTATGGTTATGAATCCGCATATCAAAATTAATATCTTGCGCACTGAGAAAGAATAACAGATCCTGGAGTAAAAATCAAAGCCGGTCCAAAGTGGCTTTCCCACAGCACTGGGCAGTTACAGCATCCTCTTCTGGGCCTGTCGTGAAGAGCAAAATGCCAGATAAATTTCATAGGCTGAAAAAGAGACATCTGTCATTCCCGATATGCTCACAAATGTATTTTCAGCTCCAAGTACAACACGCTCGGATTTTACACAGCCCAGGCTACTCACAAGCAGCGTGCAGCATTAGCTGAGAAGTGCTCCAATCGTGACTAAGTCAAAGTCCAAACAGCAGGTTTCTGGGACCTTCCCAGCCTCGCCTGCTGCTGAAGCATGCCCTTCCCAGACGCCTCAGCGGGGACTAAATCTCACACATTGCTGTCCTGACATTTCTCTTAACTTTCCATGTGGAGCTCAGCTGCTACACAAACACAACTCCTTCCCTGATCTTAACCCTTGTTGAGTACAGAAAAAGATCTCTTAATGGCCGGGCTACTCCACATCTAGAGCTGTTGGTGCCGTATACTTTACTTATAAAATGTTGGTGCAGAACGCAAAATTCTTCAGCCCCAAAATCACGGGGCTAGTGTAGTAGAGGCGGTCTGGAATTAGGATCTCCCATATTTTCTAAAAGTAAAAAACTGAGAAGAGAACCAATTTGGCATGGTGAATAGAAAACTGGTTCCCAACCTTGGGTCCCCAGATGTTCTTGGACTAAAAACCCTAGAAACCTTCACCGCTAGCTGTGCTGGCCAGGACTTCTGGGATTTATAATCCAAAAACATCTGGGGACCACTGGAATAGAGTAGTAGGCCAAGATTCAGAAAAGCTGGGTTGAAATCCATCTGGCCATGGAGACTCATTGGGGAATGATGGTGGCAAAGCTACTACTAAAACATTTCAGAAAATCCAGTTAAGGTTGCCATAAACTGGATGTGTTGACAGCACATAACAATAGCACAAAATGAGCATCATCCATGTATGGACACACACCTGTGTTATTAAGACAGGACTGAAGCCCTGGATTTTACCCTTTCCCTGCATGCCATTTCTCAGATGAAAACTGCATAGCACCAGCATGCTCTACCATCTTATGAGGCTAACAGCAGATGATGGTTTTCCTTGAGAGAGTGGTGCAGGAGAAAATAGTTGCCACAATGCTGGAGTTTTGACCCCAACTTTCCTCCTCTTTGGCCGCTGTTCTGTTAAAAATAGTGAGAGATCTTTAAGATAATGTAGCTTATAGATGCAGTGCAGAAAAGTTGAGCTTTTGCTCTCCATGTTACTGGCAGCTTCTGCTGGAGCTTAATCTGAGCCAGGTTAGTTTTGGTGGACTGTACCCACCCCTGAAAGAGTTGAGGGCACTGACAAAAATGTCTTGAGAATGGCAGATTGCCTTTCATTGCCACTGGATTACTTACTGCTGGCATTAGGGAACGCATAGCTGGACCTGATGTATCTTCCCAACAGTTCACTCTTAGTACAAAGCCTCTTTTTTTTTTAACCCAACCCATTAACTTGTAGAAGAGATTGCCTCCTGCATTCAGCTGCCTGCAGCTGTTCTACATACACACCCAATGTACCTGGTTTATTTGTGGAGCGGAAGGCAACTTTATCAAAGCCTAAAGGCAGAGTTAGCTGACTGGATATCTCAGTGGTATCTGGTATCTGGCTGGGGAGCCAGAGGTTGGGAGTTCAATTCCCCGCTGGACCTCCTGTGAGTAGGGCCAGCCTGTGTGACTTTGGTCAAGCTGCACAGTCCCAGGGCATACCCGGAAGAATGGAATGATATTCCACTTCTGAGTATTCTCCATCTGGAAAGGGTCATTATAAGTTAGATTTGACTTGAAAGCACATGATTATTATTATTAAGGGCAGAGTTGAGAACAACTGGACCTGACATGTCTAGGCAGCTGAATGCCACATATCACAATTGAAAGAATCGGACACCATAGACAAGAGGATTAATGTGAGGGCGCATCAGGAAATGAAGGCTTAGAAGAATGCCTTGAAGGAGACCTCAGGCTTGTCCAGGTGACTGAAGTGAAGGTGTCTGCAGGCATGTGTTTTGTGGGCTGGAAATTCCCAAATTCTGCCTTGGGAGTTCTTGGAGAATTCTGGGATTTGGAGTCTAAAGAAACCAAATGGCACACTCAAAGGCGCCATTGCTGTCAATCTTCCATGCTCCGTTAGATGGGACCATTATCAAGCCTCTTCAGACATCGGAACTCATTAAAATATATAAAAAGGGGGGCTGGATGTTTTGCCCAGATTGCGGGTGCTGCAGTCAGTCACCAAGTAAACATAAGTGATTTCAAAGAGCTTGTATATGGCACATGTCTACTATTGTTTTCTCAGAGTTAGGTAGCTAGCAATAGGGATGTTGAGATTAGAAAACAGTGTGTAACATGTCTCACACAGGAGTAGTTCACTGTTTTATGAATGGAACCTAACAAAAGATGAAAGATTTGAAGAGAGGAACTGATAATGGATAATGGCCTAATTTAAGTTGGCCCTAAAGGTAAAAGTGGAGATCATAGGTAGTTCTGTGGAGACTGGGCATATATGTGTGTCTTACTAGGAATGTTATTTTGTTGTTTTACAAAAAGTTGCTTGGGCTTTACTATGAAAGAAGAGAGGGGCACTAGCCCATTTCCTAACAGAAATTCTCCTCTCTAAAGCTTCTTTTATCTCCACATGGGAGATATCTGATTTCATGTACCAGTTTTATTCTGAACATTTAATACTATGGATCATTATAGTAGAAGTGATGAAATAAATGCTATTTTTTTCTGTCTCTTATTCCCAAGGCCTTTTCCATGAAAACTGACCATTCAGAAATGGGATCTGGAATATCTTCAAGAAAAATGACCCAGTGGGAGCCCCCTGCAGCTACAGCAATAGAACCAACTCCGCTGTACAGCCTTCTGATGAAAGTTGTTTGAAAGAGTGTCTCAGAGTGGTGCTGTAAATAGGATGGCCCGTTTACACATATCAGTTCCATGTCAATTATCACTTTATATTGCTGTCATCCAGCAGTAGTCACATACTCAGATTTCTTTCAGTCCTAATCCCTGTTTGAAAGAAGCCTAAATGGGCACAATCATATTGGCTCACATTTGTCCCTCATTACTATTGCTTTTCCATTTCTTTCTTCCCCTCCTTTTCCTGTCTCCTTCACAGCCAACACTGAGATTACAGTTTCTTTTGAAGTAGGAGTCTTTCCTGGTTCCTTATATCGGTTTGGAGCATCTAGTGCAATAATCCTAAGCAACTTTCTCCACATGTTACCTTCCACATGTGCCAGTCTGTCACTTGCAGAACCCCTCGATCAAGGCACAGTGTTGGGGAAAAGTTTCTCTACAGACTTAATGTGGATGTTTGAAATACCTAATGGTTTGGTTATGAAGTCGCAAAGGCGTCTAAAGTGGCCATGCTAGGTGAAGGATTTCGGAAATTGTAATCAGTATTGTGGACCAGTGGCAATGCAGGCTGTAGTTCAAAAAGGTAAACTTTATAAACTCTGAGTGTGTTGTTCTTTTCATAATTAATTTTACTTCATACCAGTCTGCAACTGTTTTTCATGTCTCTTATGTCTTCCTAAAGATGCTATCCCAGTGGTTTCCAACCTTGGGTTACCCAGATGTTCTTAGATTACAATTCCCAAAAGCCTTTGCCATGAACTGTGCTGGCCTGGGTTTCTGGGAGCTGCAGCCCAAGAACACCTGGTTTACTAAGGTTAGGAATCATGGTGCTATCTTGTTCACACCTATCAATAAGCCTCACGAAATATTGTGAGCTTCAGACCATTTTTTGCACTCTCCCCTTTCACCCTCATTAAGAGGTTCTTTAATTCCTCCTCACTTTCTGCCATCAGAGTGGTATCACCTGCATATCGGAGGTTGTTGATATTTCTTCCAGCAATCTTAATTCTGGTTTGGGATTCCTCCGCTCCAGTCTTTTGCATGGTGTATTCTGCATATAAGTTAAATAGGTCGGGGGACAATATATAGCCTTGTCGTACTCCTTTCCCAATTTTGAACCAGTCAGTTGTTCCATATCCAGTTCTGACTGTCCCACGTATAGATTTCTCAGGAGATAGATAAGGTGGTCAGGCACTCCCATTTCTTTAAGGACTTGTCATAGTTTGCTGTGGTCCACACAGTCAAAGGCTTTTGCATAATCAATGAAACAGAAGTAGTTGTTTATCTGGAACTCTCTGGCTTTCTTCATAATTCAGCTCATGTTAGCAATTTGGTCTCTAGTTCCTCTGCCCCTTAGAAATCCAGCTTGTACTTCTGGGAGTTCTCAGTCCACATATTGCTGAAGCCTACCTTGTAGGATTTTGAGCATAACTTTGCTAGCGTGTGAAATGAGTGCAATTGTACGGTAGTTGGACCATTCTTTGGCACTGCCCTTCTTTGGGATTGGGATGTAGACTGATCTTTTCCAATCCTTTGGCCACTGCTGAGTTTTCCAAACTTGCTGGCATATTGAGTGTAACACCTTAACAGTGTCATATTTTAAGATTTTAAATTGTTCAACTAGTACGCCATCACCTCCACTGGTCTTGTTCTTAGCCATGCTTTCTAAGGTGCACTTGACTTTACCCTTCAGGATGTCTGCCTCAAGGTGAGCAACCACACTATCTGGGTTGTCCAGGACATCCAGATCTTTCCGGTATAATTCCTCTCTGTATTCTTGCCACCTCTACTTGATGTCTTCTGCTTCTGTTAGGTCGCTACCATTTTTGTCCTTTATCTTTGCACTGTTCATTTAAGAAGGCCCTCTTGTCTCTCCTTGCTATTCTTTGGAAGTCAGCATTCAATTTTCTGTACCTTTCCCTATCTCCCTTGCATTTTGTTTCCCTTCTCTTCTCTAGTATTTGTAAGGCTTCATTGGAAAGCCACTTTGCTTTCTTGCATTTCCTTTTCTTTGGGATGTTTTTGTTGCTGCCTCCTGTACAATATTTTGAGCCTCCATCCATAGCTCTTCAGGTACTCTGTCCACCAAATCTAGTTCTGACTAGCAGAGTGGATTTTCCTATTTTCTTCACTTTAAGCTTGAATTTTGCTATACGAAGCTGATGATCAGAGCCACAATCATCTCCAAATCTTTTTTTTTTCTGACTGCATAGAGCTTCTCCATCTTTGACTGCAGAGAATATAATCAATCTTTCGGCATCGCCCATCTGGTGTAGAGTTGCCTCTTGTGTTGTTGGAAAAGAGTGTTTGTGATGACCAGCTTGTTCTCTTGGAGTTCAAAAAAAAGCCTTTGCCCTGCTTTGTTTTGACCTCCAAGGCCAAACTTACCTGTTGTTCCTTTTATCTCTTGACTCCATACTTTAGCATTCCAATCCCCTAAAATGAGAAGAACATCTTTTTTTGGTGTCAATTCTAGAAAGTGTTGCAAGTCTTCATAGAATTGGTCAATTGCAGCCTCTTCAGCATCAGTGGTTGGTGCATAAACCTTGATTACTGTGATGTTGAAAGGTCTGCCTTGGATTCGTATTGAAATCATTCTATCATTTTTGAGATTGTATCCCAGTACAGCTTTTCCCACTCTTTTGTTGACTATGAGAGCTACTCCATTTCTTCTACAGGATTCTTGCCCACAATAGTAGATATGGTAATCGTCTGAATTGAATTCACCCATTCTCATCCATTTTAGTTCACTGACGCCCAGGATGTCAATGTTGATTCTTGCCATCTCCTGTTTGACAACATCCAGCTTACTAAGGTTCATAGATCTTACATTCCAGGTTCCTATGCAGTATTTTTCTTTGCAGCATTGGACTTTCCTTTTACTTCCAGCCGCGTCCACAGCTGAGTGTCCTTTCGTCTTTGGCCCAACCACTTCTTTAGCTCTGGAGCTACTTGTCCTTGTCCTCCACTCTTCCTCGGTAGCATGTTGGACGCCTTCCAACCTGAGGGGCTCATCTTCCAGCATCATATCTTTTAGCCTTTTGTTTCTGTCCATGGGGTATTCTTGGCAAAGATACTGGAGTGGCTTGCCAGTTCCTGCTCTAGGTGAATCGCGTTTAGTCAGAACTCTCCACTATGACCTGTCCGTCTTGGGTGTCCCTGCATGGCATAGCCCATAGCTTCTCTGGATTACTCAAGCCCCTTTGCCACGACAAGGCAGAAATCAGTGAAGGGGAGGAATAGAAGTAGTGTTTTACAAATCTTGACTTTTCCCATACAATCAAACTTATAACTGTGCAATCAAAATGGTAAAATTGGTAAAAATTGGTATCTGAACTCAAAATGGGCAGTAAAGTTGGCTGGAGACATTTAACTGCCTGAGGAAAAAGACAAGAGGGCATCTCCCTCTGTTCTATGTACAGAAATTGTCTGGACTTGGCAAATGAATATTTTTTCAACAGTGGCAATGGGTTTAGTGTTTTCTGTAATATCAGATAGTATCAGATTAGCTTTAGCATATACTGGAATATTTATTTATTTATTTATTTATTTATTTATTTATTTATTTATTTATTTATTTATTTATTTATTTATTTATTTATTTATTTAACTTATATGCCACCCACACTACCCAAAGGTCTCTGGGTGGCTTACAACATTTAAATACAATAAAAAGACAAAACAATTACAATGCAGTTAAAATATATACTCTAAAAATTGCCATCAGGACCCACAGCTGTTATTATTTCAATTAAAAGCCTTCTGGAACAGGAAGGTTTTGACCTGGCACCGAAATGTCCTCAGTAGTCTGGGGGCAGCTGGCGAAAAGGCCATTTGTCTACAAGCCATCCCTTTTACCTCCTTGAGGGAGGGCTCTTTCAAAAGGGCCCCTTGGCTAAATCTTAACTGCCAGGTATGTTCATATGGAAAGAGGCGGTCCTTCAGGTATCCAGGGCCCAAGCCGTTTAGGGCTTTATATGTCAAAACAAGCACTTTGAATTGGGCCCAGGCAGCAACTGGCAACCAATGTAATTTAATCAGAATCGGCTTGTTATGTCCCCTAGTGGCAGCTCGATTCTGGACCCACTATCCCAGTCACAAGCTGCCTTTGAACAAGAGCCAAACAAATGACTCCCATGGACATATTTAAAAGTGTTCTGCCCATTTATTACTTAGTTTGTACATAAGTGGAACAATTATATACAACTGGAGCTTGAAAATGTTACTATTATAAACTACAACTCTCATAAAACATCTGAGCCAGCATAGTTAGTGGCTGGAATATTCCCAAAGTTAAGACTCCATAAAAGGAACTTTTCCAAGCTGTGCTACTGAGACAAACTCAATGGAAACTGTATGTATCCAGTTTTAATAATTCAACTATAGCACCAAAGTCCGGGTGCCTGCAGCTAAGAGTTGAGGAAATCTCCCAGTGCTGATGGTTACTTTGACTACATAGCCCTTTTGCAGCCGTCCCCAACCGTTTTTGGGACCGTGGACCAGCTGAACCTCTGAGGAAGGTGAAGCACCCCTTCCACGCATGGGTGCATGTGCAAAGTGGTGGGGGAACATGCGCGCAGCCGCCACTGCCAGCATGAGCGCCCCCCATCCCTTCGCGCAGGCACTCCGGCACATGCATGAAGGGGTGGGGGAGCGCTCTCTCCAGCGCTGGCACACACTTGTGCAAAGCAGCTGTGGGGAGGGGAGTGTGTGAGAGGGGGAGGTCTGTCTCCGCAGCCCGATCTGGCTGAGGCCACAGATTGGCACCAGGCTGCGGACCGGGGGTTGATGCCCTCTGCCTTAGTGCATTTTGAACTGGTGTGGTGGCAGCTATTTACCAACTAATGAGCTTCACTTGAGCTGTGGTTTTATCTCAGAACTCTATCAACATTGCTTTGCTATCTTTAGGTTAATAAAGGGCTACTGCAAATGCAACGTGCAATTATTCTATCAGTGTAATGGCCTAGAATGGGGAGACCATTTCATCATTAAACACCAGCTTAATACACCTTGTTAGAATTCTGACTTTCCCACTTTAATAAGTGCCCTGTGGGTAGAGGCCGTCCTATAAAATGCGAAGAAGCATACCCCACCATGCTCTGCTTGGTTGTATAAATTCCTTCTTCACCGTAAACATTATCAAATAAAGTGCATTGAAAAAGTGTGCTTGGCTAGAAAAGTCTCCTGGTGCTTTACACATCAGACAACAAGGAGGGAAAAGGGAAGGCAACTGAGGAAAACAGTGGAAGAGCAGAAACTTCAGTAGTCCAGCATAGTCAAGGAATTAATATTGCAGCCAAGAAGAGAAATCATGGTATGTATCACTTTTCAGCAAGAAGATTTGCTAAGAAATAGTTAAAGCAGAAACTGAATGGAGGACAGGTTTGGCCCTGCCATTAAACCAGAGTGAGGCAGGCACCTTTGGCAGCAGATTTTGAAGACTTTGAAAGAGCAAGACATTGTCAGTTATTTAATTTGTTATGATTCTAGGGTGTTTTTATTTCTTTTATTTCTTTTTTCTTTTGCAAGGTTGAATAGAAGTACTTGTAGATCTTCTATTCATGTGCTAAAAATAAGATGGCTGTCTTTTGGTACCTGTGCATTGAACTGGGTGGGGGATACACTCACCTGCTCTGCCTCAGGCAGCAAAATGCCTTGTACTAGTCTTGATGTACAGGATTGGAGATACTGTATTATAAAATACATCTCTGTTCTAAATCAAAAGTTCTTTGAAAAGTACACGAAGCAATTTTTGTCATGACCCATCCATTCGCTGCTTGATTCCTCTCTCACACCAAAAAACTTTCGACAAAGGGCTTTCTGTGTTCTGTTTACAATGTTTCTAATTATTCCTGATTATAGGCATCAGAATGTTTGTATATCACAATAAACTATGGTTTGTATTAACTGTGGTTTACTGCTTAAGATACAAATTGTGTAGTGGATGACTGAACGAATGACAACATCTCCTCATTTCTATCTTGTTAATCTCTTTTCTTTCCATCAATCCTTGTTTCAGGGTGGGCAAAAGAAAACCAAGGAGAATTAATGAGTGAGTTGGGATACCACAGAAAGCTGCAGTTGAAACAAGCCAGAGTTAGTAAATCAGCTCCAAACAGTGGGTTCAGACCACAGTTCAAGCCTGGTTAGCAAATCATAGCTTGTTAGCAGAGGTACATGTTGTACCTCACAACAAACTTTGTGTCAACAAACCTCACTATAACATGTTATGATGTAATGCAGACTCTTCATCATATTCTTCTAAGGTTGTAATCCTGCATACTCACATATGGGAATAAACCCCTCTGAATTTAGTGAGATTGACTCCAGAGTAAATTTGTATTGCACTGGCCACAAAATAGATCAATCATTTATTTAGCAAAATATATTTACTTAGTTGAAATGGAAAGTTTATAATTCTAATAACGACCTAAATTGTTTTACAGAGACCTGTTACTCTTCCAAAATGCCTGTTTATATTCTTTTAAAGTTTAAACTTTTACTCTGACTTGCAAGACCCATCAGATAAAGGTGAAGAAATAATACTCGGTAAATATATGAAAACGTGCCCTGAACGACCCCCTACGCCCATTTCTCCTTTCTCTTTAGTAAAGTGCACTTCCAGTTCTAAGGTGCCAGTTGCTAGCCAGAACCATGATAAAATGATGCACATGCCACATTGAAAATAAAAGCTCACATGTCCATCTAGAGCTGGTAAGTAATAGATAGAAGCAACACAGTAATACACACAGTTAACTACATCTGTTTTTTTTTTTAAACACCAAGTTGTGTTTCAAAAATACTGCAGTCAGCGGGACCAGCATTGCTTTACCGGTGACATCTTTTAGTGACTTTCAAAAGTCACTTTTAAATGATACTTCTGGAAGCATTTTGACAGGATTTTTCATGTTTTCAGCCATGATGGTACTGATCCTAAATCCAAAGCAATAAGTAGCAGAACAAGTAATGCAATGACCTGTCAGCTTTGTAGTAACCACAGTGGCACATTTTTCAAATACTGTACTGGCCAGAATCCTATTGGTGCTTGCTTAACCTATGTGTAACTTGCCGTGGTTAATCAACAAGATACCACAGTGGTTCCTGGTTCTGCAATCAGGTGCACAACCAGGCATTTTGTAAACGAGCTGCAGCAAGTGATACAAACAGCAATAGGATTCTGGCCACTTTAACAAGTAACATAAATGAACTATTTTTAAACAGTAACTTTCCACACACTGCACAAACCAAATTCAGCTCAATAAGCCCCCACTTACCTTTATTTTCAACCTGGAAGGAAAAGGATACATGCTAGAATTAGCTGGGGACAATTGCCACAATATCCATGGCAAATGTATACACTGTACTTGGATTTTTCTGTTGCCCAGCTGTAAGTAGCAAGTGGCTGTAATTTTTTCCAAAAGAGAAACAGCACACTAATTTACTTTGAGGAGCCAGTATGATTGGTGAAGATGTATAATCCTTTTCTGTTTGTGCCATTTTCCTGATCCAAATAGTTTCACACTGTTCATGTTTTGCTTTGGGGGATAAAACATGCAGGTAACTATTCTATGTCTGCGTTGCCAACTCCATTACTCTGCCACAGAGCAAACAGCAGCTTTCGGAATTAATTTAGGCTTTAGATATGATACAGTGGAAAGTTTAAACATTGCACATTGCCATTCTGCGATCAAACAGGCACATCGAGGAGCAAGTTTTAAATTTAGGTACAGTACCTGTGTATTATGGCAACCAATGTTCTCTCTAAGCCACGTGGGCACACAGCGCTGCATTTGGACTACACAATTGAGTTAGTGTTGCTGCCAATTTGCTTCACGTGGAGGGTGGAGCTCCTGGCCAGAGCTCCGAAAAATTAGAAGGAACACTGGCAACTGTTGTAATTATGGAATATCCAGTGTGTTGTGGTGGATAGAGTAGTGGATTAAGACTCAGGAGGCTTGGGTTCAAATCTCTACTTAGCCTTGGAAACTCACTGGAGGAGTGGAACTAGTAAAACAACTCATTAAATGTATCTCTTACCTTGAAACCTCTATTAGCTTTGCTGCAAGTTGGTTCCAACTTGACGGCACATAACAATAACAATAGCCATTAAGGAATCTGCCTCTAACCAAGGACAACCATAAATAAGAAGTGACTTCAAATGAAAAACGAGGAAGGAAGGAAGACTGAGAGTACCAATCAGCATGCAGATTTAGAAAATACAAGGGAGAGGAATACATTTGGGCTTATCAGACTATCTGTCCATTGCCCGCCTCTCCAATTGTTCAGATTCCTTGCTATTCCTTGCTGTTACAACACTCCTAGGATGGCCATTACATGAGTAGTTGAATGGTGAGAAGCTATGCTATAACACAAAATCATTTCACAGCCACTGTAGGTAGGTGCATGACATCCATTCCAGAGATACTTGATTTTTCTATTGTTAGATTCCTTTGGTGAATTGTATGGACATGCCACACTAGAAGTTTTGCTAAGTAAGTTGTTTGCAATTGAATTGATTTCTTTTTTAAAAAATTGTTTAAATTTGGCTATCACCCATTGATTCTTCTCATTCCACTAGGTTTCCATTATGCCCACTCATATGCCTCTAAATTTCAGCCACCTCTAGGCTGTCTCTATGCAGAAGTTTATATGCCAGTATGGTACATAAAAGTGTGCTATAAGGTTGGACAGTCCACTGAAACTCCAAGAGCGATTTAGGAGAAACAATTATAATTATTTGCCTGGCATTGGTCCAAGATATCTTCAAAGGTAACAAAAATGCCAGGGGTTATTTAATGAATGCAAGTGATTAGGACCTTGGCTCTGTGCCTTACCCTAATGATGTTCAGCCTAACAATAATTAGACACAGTGTTTGGTGCCATCAATAATAAATCTAGAGGTTGTTTTTTTCATTCCACTCTCTATTCTCCATATCTAGTTTTGAGCATCTTTCCATCTCTCTTAGTCTCTCCACAGGGTCATTCACTCCACAGAATCATAAAGTAAGGTAAGGGGAAATTCCACAAGTTTTTTTCCTTTACTGTACACATGATAGATTGTTAATAAATTCATGATAGAAATTAGTAGCTTGTTGAGCAATTAATGTTGTATAATTCTAAAATAATTTCTATGGAAGAATTATAGGAACAAAACAACTCATTGTGTACACAACAGTTTTAAAAATAAAGGAAGGCATATCCTATTATTTTTGTTCTTTATGAGGCCCCAGCAGCAGGTATAATGTACAATAAAACAGATGTAATTCAATGTTAAATGTTTCCTATCTGTTAACGTTTTTGGGTTACAGGACTAGTTTTGCAGGAATCGTTTGGATGCTATGGAATCTTTTCCTGGAGGCTTTATTAGAACAAACCAGCATTGATCAAAATGACTCCAAAATTGTATTCGCGAAGGCTTTCACGGCCGGGATCTAATGGTTGTGGGTTTTTCGGGTTCTTTGGCCATGTTCTGAAGGTTGTTCTTCCTAACGTTTCGCCAGTCTCTGTGGCTGGCATCTTCAGAGGACAGCATTCTGTGCTCTCGTGCAGTTTGTTAGGGAGTTGAGTATTTATGGCTGTGAGATCAGCTTTTGTCCTTTTCAGGAGATGGGTGATTATGGTGATTATGGACAATACACCCACAACAAAAACACAATGGAGGGGGTAAAGCAAATTCACTATGAGGAAAGACCTATTTGAGGCTGTTCAGCTTTTAAAAGGGGGCAGGAAAAGAAGAAATATTGTAAAGGTGTGTAAATAATGCATGGCATAAAAAAGTGAAGAGCAAGAATACTACTAGAGTCATTCAAGGAAAATGAATTGAGGAGCATTTAAGACAATTAATACAGAGTTACACAATGCATAGTTAAACTACAGAATCTGTTTCTATATTTACTTTTGTTTGTCACCTCAGTACCATTGTAGGAGAACACCTAATGCAAAGGGTTATTGCTCCCATATCCTGCTTGTGGGTCAATGCTAATGAAAGCTCTCTCATCACCCAAGGTGAGAAGAGAATCACTCACTCTGCTGCCCACCCCTCCATCATGTATGGAGGTTGCATGGGGTCGGAGGAGGAAAACAGTTGGAAGGCTACAGGATCAGCTCCACCTTTCCTTAAAGGAGGATGAAATGATCACCCCAGGCAAAGTGAGCAAAGAAGGTGCAGGTAGGATGACGATTGGTCATGCAGAAGTTTGTGGGAGGCAGCAGCAGCTCCACTGTCACTCTCAGCACTCCTCTGACTCAAGTAACTGTCTTATTCTTGTTAATGATGCCTGCTAAATTCCTTTTAAAAGCTGGCTAAACAGCTTAATGAGTGAGGTATCTGGCTGCAGAGCCAGAGATTTGGAGTTTGATTCTCCACTGTGTGTCTCAGGAGAACCAGCCTGTGTAGCCTTGGACAAGCAGGTGCTCTCAGAAGAAGGTAGTGGTTAACCACTTTTGACTATGCTCTACTTGGAAAACCCTGGAAAGGGTTGCCGTCAGTCAGAATTGATCTGATGGCACATAATTAATGAGTATGTGCCATCAAGTAAATTCTGCTTAACAGTGGCTTACTATTCCCTTCTTCTGGGGGTATCCTGGGGGAGTCAGCCACACAGGATGGCTCTTCTAGGGTGCACAGAGGGGAATTTAACTCCCAACCTCTGGCTCTGCAGTCAGAGACCTAACTCTCCGGGCTCCTATTAAAGCAAGTTGGGTAGCTCAATGGAATAAGCATCTGGTTGGGAGTTTGATTCTCCACTGTGCCTCCTGCAAGAAAAGCCAGCCTGTGTGGCCTTGGGCAAGCTGCAAAGTCACAGTGCCCCTGGAAGAAGGGAATGGCAAACCACTTCTATGTATTCTCTACCTTAAAAACTCTGGACAGGGTTGTCATAAGTCAGAATTGACTCGCTGGCATGCATGCATGCATGCATGCATGCATGCATACATACATACATACATACATACATACATACATACATACATACATACATACATACATACATACATACATACATACATACATACATACATATGTAAACCGCCCAGAGTAGCCTTGGCTGCCAGATGGGTGGTATAGAAATCAAATGGACGGACGTACGGACGGACAGACGGACGTACAGACGGATGGACGTACATACATACATACATACAAATTATTAAAGGCTTTCTAGTAGACTTTCCGTGGGCATTTGTTTGGCTTCTGTGGAAGAAGAAGCCGTCGGTTTGATAACATGACTTGTCTGATGTTCTTCAGTTGTATCCACATTCCTCCCCAACCCTTTTGTATTTTATATCATGTCTTTTTAGATTGTAAAACTGAGAGGAAGTTGTTGAACGGTTAGCTTCTCTAGAGACTTTTCTTTTCTGATGAAGAGCAGGGTAAATAAATAAACTGTTTTGAAAGAGTTTTCACCAGATTTGCCAGTTGTCATTCCCAACCGGGCTTGCTGTACACATTAATCAAGCCAGCTCTGTTTTCTTTCTTGATAAAGGACTTCAGAAGAACCCCTTTCAAAGGAACACCAGAAGGTTTCTCTTTCATCTGCCTGTCTCTTGGGCCCTGCCCTTATTCTCCAACCCACACCATGAACCAAAAGCCATTCTATGTTCCCCAGACAGCACTTCATAGCTTCCTCTTCCCCCCCTCTCTTTTTCTGTTCATTGTACTTTTCTCCGAACACACACTGGGGGGATGTTAAAGTTACAGCAGTTTTGCTCCACACAAGGCTAAGCTGTCCAGGTGTTGCAAAGGTTTGGCGGGCTCATCCAGAGATAAATAACTATGCAGGATTGAAAATAAGCCCCAAAGAATTCATAGCTCATTAAAAAATTGCTTGGCCCATGGCTCCTACATGCTATTTCTGACCTCAAAGATCTTTTGTAAAAAGTTAGCTCTTACAGGAGACCAAGTAAGCAGCTGTTTGCTAGGCTCAGCATCAGTGACTCTGTTCATATTTTATCTAAGGTTTGATGTTTGTAAAATGCTATATAGTAACTGTGTGGAGAAAATTAGAACAAGCAAGGGCATAAAAGTAACTTATGCAGTACTAGGGATCTCCAGAGCATAGCATCAGAACCAATCTAGAAGTTGGAAAAATTATTTCTTATTCCAAAATATGCAGCCAATCAATGCAGATTACTTTCCTAAGCTCATGGAAATAATAAAATTTGAGAGCGCCCTTAAACGCCCTTAAAGGCCATTGCCTTGTAACAGTCTGTGCATTCACACACACATACACTCACAAAACCACAAAAATTCCTGCATCTATTGAACAAAACTGGCAGAGAAGCTAAGCTTTTATTCTTTAAAAAGTGGGAAACCTTTGTCTGCAGCAAAGTTTTCTGACCAAATTTGCACTTCCAGTATGCAGAGTGGAAATTAATTATCTTTTGGACTGTGTATTTCTCAAAATTTTATAATTAATCAATTATCAGCTTGGCAAGTAGGCATTCTTCAGTCTCCAGAGACTATGGTAACATGCTCTGAATAGAGGTCTTGGAACAGCGTCTAGTGTGGCTGAGAAGGCCAATTCAAGAGTGACAATCCCTTCTACACTGAAGGCAAATACAATCTGTCCCTTGTCCAGCTCCCTAATTTTGCTGGTTTGGGGACTGCCTCTTTGCCTCGGCCTGCTGAACAAGTGTCTCTTTAGATTGGGAGAGGCCATGATACACTGCCTGCCTCCAGACTGAACACTCAGATGTCAAGGTTTCCCATCTGTTGAGGTCCATTCCCAAGGCCTTCAGATCCCGCTTGCAGATATCCTTGTATCGCAGCTGTGGTCTCCCTCTGGGGTGCTTTTCCTGCACTAATTCTCCATACAGGAGATATATTGGAATCCGACCTTCAGCCATTCTCACGACATGCCCAAGCCAATGTAGACGTCGCTGTTTCAGTTATCAGCTTAAAATAGTTACAAAAATGAACTTGTTGGGGGAAATGTGTAAATTCATAATTGTAATGTAAGAATTGCATGCAAACATACATTTATGAGGAAAATTGATATAATTAACATTGATTTCTCTTTCTCTTTGTTTTCAAAAAAATGTGAAAATAAAACAGAAGAGGCTCATGATTTATATGAATTACAAAGAGATTGGCTCTCCTCAGCCCTGTTCTGTTCCAGCATGTGGGGTGGAGGCTTCAAATAGTGATTTCCTCTCTATTCTACTTTCATTACACAGTGGTTGTCACACCTATACCCACCATGTGAGGCAAGCCACCTCCTAGTTGCTGATATTCATCATAGCCAGGGACCTGAGCTTGCTGCTTTAATGTTTTATTTCAAATTCAGGGTACAGTGGTGAAATTCCTGCTCTCCTGTTTGGGAAGAGAGGGGATCAACATGTCCCTACAGCTGGCACCCCAAGCACAGGTTAGAAACAAGTAATGTAATGACACTTCCTTTTTTTAAGCGAGAAGGAGGCAAGAAATTATAGATCAGTTAAATAAACGTTTGCTCCAGGCTAATCTGTGGAAAATATTATCAAAGGTAATCAAGTATTTGGATGAACAAGCTGTGCTCAGGAAAAATAGGAATGGCTTCTGCAGAGACAAACTTTGCCACATGGAAGTTTTTGAAAATGGTAAAAAAATATGGGTGGTTATGATGTGGGGAATTTAAAAAGGTTTTGACTAGATTGCTCAGTAATGACTCCTGAGCAGACCTTAAAAACACAGAATAAGAGGTCATTTAAAGTCCTGGTTGTAGTGGTCTGGGGGGGGTTGTATGTCATCTCACAGGAAGAAAAATCTGTGTACTGCCTGGCTTTTCTTTAGGATCTAATGAGATTCAAGGAAAAGATTCAGCCTTTCTGTGCTTATCCCAACCCCTACACCTTCCTGGCAATGAGATCCAGGCCAGTGTGCTGTGCTCAGGCCTTGCAAGCACAGCCTGGCCTTAAAAACCTCATCACCTCTCAGCACACTGAGTGTGTTGTGTGAGTTCCTAGAGTCAGAGAATTATAGAGTGAGAAGGATTCCCACTGGTGATTGTGTCCTAACCCCACTGAGGTAGGAAAACTGCGGCTAATGTATCACTGACACATAGCCAGCTAACCTGTTTAAAACCTCCAGCGATGGGGAGTCCACCTCCTTCATTTCTACACTGTTATGAAAGCTTGATCCAAAGCGTTACACTGTATGCATCGCTCTCTCTTTCTTTCTCTCTCTCTCTTTCTCTCCATCATAAAGATTTACGTACTTCATGCTTAACATATTATTTATTGTGTCTGTTAGTTATTAGGTAACTGATTCTTTACCACACAATAAAACCTGCTAATTTCCAATTCAATTTCTGTGCATAATTTGATTTTTGTGTAATCAATACCAAATAATAAAATAAAACAAAGTAAAATGGAACAAAACAGAAAAACCACTCTATGTGACTATAGGGCACTGGGCCAGTGTTCAAAGATCCCTTTTATGTGTATATTTTCATTATAGGTGTGGATATTCCGGAAAGCACATTCATAAATATGTATGATGGGATTAAATGTACAACTTTCCTCCCATTTCTTCTTGCTCCTCTTGCTCCTTTTCAGGTCTTCCTGCTTACGTTTTTTTATCTGTCTACAGTTTTTCCAGCCTCTTCCTTCTGTCATTTATAAAACTATTGGAGGAATTTCGATTATTCCTTTTAGTTAGCAGAATGTGAGGCAAGCAACAACAACAACAACACAGAAATATGGAGAGAGCAGCTCAGCCTCATGAGTCCCTCCCCCCACTCCCCAGTTTCACTTGCACAGAGACTAGTACTTTGTATGATAAAATTTCTCTAGAAACATTTAAGGTAGAAAAAGGTATATTTGCTTATAGTTACCATCTGTATTTATAGTCAGAAGTGGGAAGGGAAAAAAAGGACAAAATGGAGTCTCCAGCATCTGGAAGGCCCTGCATGCTTGTTGGTTGGAGGATGTTCAGAGGAAGAAGAGAGCTATCAAGAAAAATGTAGAAGCAAGTAAATAAACAAGAAGAGAGGGCATGGACTTGCCTCAAATGCCAGAGCCAAGAAAAGAACTTTACCAATCAAGTTAGTGGCGAAGGTCAATCACATTAGGCTGTAAAGACCACTTCTGCAGAGACCCAGAATTAGTGCATGCAAGATTGCTGTTATTCCAACAAAAACAAGCAAGTTCACTTCTCCAAGCATTGTCCCACAATAATGCCACCTGTTCTGAGTTGTATTAAATGTTTTCATGAAGAAGCCTCTTTGTTAATCCAGTATCTTTTGTTCCCAATCCAAACTCTGGGCACAGTAACACTAATGAAATGAATTGGATTTTTAAACTGTGTTGTATATTGATTGAGGGGGCTTCATGGGCTTTTACAACTGTTGCTTTTGAGACTTTGTCCTGCTCCTACCCACCCTTGCACTGGCTCCCTCTCACAGCCACCAACTGCTGCCACGGCCACTGTGATATTATTTTTACTAAATTTTTAAAAATTATATCTTGCAATCTGGTATAGCAGAATGACAGACAGAATGAGAGACAGAAACAAAAATTAAAACAGAGGTTTCCCATGTGCATGGAGACAGATAAACAGGCAAACAAACACACACACACACAGGGGGTGGAAATTATTGACTGGGCTTGGGAAGGGATAGGACTGAAACTGACCAGAGATATTTTGACTAGATTGGTCCTTCTAGGCTTGCAAAGGAAGGAACCAGACAACCAGGTCTGAAACTGACCAGAGATATGACTAACATTACAAAGGAGGAAGATGCACACATGCACACACAGGGGTTGGAGAAGGACAGGAATCAGGGAAAGGCATACTAGTGAAGGGCAAACCCTATAGACATAATTTACACTGACAGTTTGCCAAAATTATTCAAAATAAATCATTTCGACATCTGAGTTTAAATAAATGACCCTCTGGCGGAACAGTAAAATACCTCACATCCAATCAAAATAACATGACTCCCTGTCAAAACAATCCAGGTTTCTATGTGCGTAGTATGATCACATTTGTAAAAATTGATTTAAAACATGCTTAAAGATAAAGGTAAATGTTCCCCTTGACATTTTTAGTCCAGTCGTGTTCAACTCTAGGGGGCGGTGCTCATCCCGTTTTTCAAGCCATAGAGCCAGCGCTTGTCTGAAGACAGTTTCCGTTGCCATGTGGCCAGCGCGACTAGGGAACACCTTTTTTACCTTCCCACCGAGGTGGTGCCTATTTATCTACTTGTATTTACATGCTTTTGAACTGCTAGGTTGGCGAGGAGCTGGGACAAAGCAACAGGAGCTCACTCTGTCGCGTGGATCCGATCTTACAACTGCTGGTCTTCTGACCCTGCAGCACAGGCTTCTGCGGTTTAGCCCGCAGCGCCACCACAGCTTAACCTGATCTAAACATGGGCCTTTTTCCTGGTGTGACAGCACACTTTGTCTGATTTAGGCAGTCCAAAAGCAAAAAACCCTCCAAGGTAGCAGGCATTGTAAGCCGCCTAGAGTGGTCGCAATAACCAGATAGGCGGGGTATAAATGGAATAAAATAAATAAATAAATAAATAGATAGATAGATAGAGAGATAGAGAGATAGAGAGATAGATAGAGAGATAAACAAACAAACAAACAAACAAACAAATAAATAAATAAATGAGAGCTCACATTACAACAAGAAGACACTACTGTACAACCACTACAGCAGATAGTCTTTAAGGTGCCACAGTGTTTTCATTTCTTGGGTTTATTGTTTTTTGTTTGTTTGTTTTATTGCCTGATATGTGAAGATGCAGTGATGGGAGGAGTACCAAAGTGAAAACAGGCGTGAAGTGCTGGGTGTAGTGTGCTGCCAATCCTTTATTTAATTATTTTATTAGATTTATACCCCGCCCATGTAGACAAATAGTCTACTCTGGGCGGCATTATCCTGATGCTGCATGCACCATCCTCCAGATGCCATGTTCACTCCTTTGGCTGTATGTGCTGTCCTGTCATCAGACTGGAGCCACCAGCCTTCCTGCTGCTACCTATCGTCTCTTTCTATTGCTGTGGGTTTAAAATGCAAGATGGACATACAGTACGTTTCCAGCTATAGTTGCTGTCGTTCTTATGGCAGGTGTGTGGCATCCTCTGTCAATTACTATCATTCCTCTTGTGTGTGGTAGTGTCTTGTTGTTGCTTCACCTGGTGTCCTGCAGCACCTGCTTTGCTACTATTGCTGTGTGAGATGTGTTACAATTTCTGTCAGTACGTGCAGCATCTTGCTGCATCCCCTTACTGTTGCTGGCGCAGTGTTTGATGTCCTGTGGTTTCCACTACCCTGGGAGCAATCCTGCTGCCCCATCTGTCATTCTACAATTCGTTGCTATGTGCAGCATCTCATCGTTTTTTCTGTTCTTACGTTGGGCATCCTGTTGGCCACCTGTTGCATTTCTGTCTGTGGCTGGTTCGAGAGATTTTGCTACCTGAGATGTTGGATAAAGAAGTGCCCTGTCCATTCCTTATATCAACCCTGACTGGATTGGGAGGGAAATCTCACTTTCAGCATTGGCAATGAGACAGCATCCCCCATGGCATCAGAAGCAGAAAGCCAGTTTACGAGGTGTAGGGCAGACCCCACAGCATGTACTAGCACCTTGTCACCATCTGACATTCTGAATCATCTGCTTCCTGGGAGCAGCTCTCTCACTTTCCCTAATAACAGAGCTTGCCCTGCTCCTGTTATTTCGTGTGGCATCCTGCCAGACTTCTTGTCATTCCTGTCGCTCTGCCACTGCTCTTTTAGTTTTTGTATAGACTAAAATGCTTGCAACAAAATAAGGGGTACAACCAGAAATAGATGGACAAATTCAGTAAGAATTAAGTCATAGTATGTAGATTTGGCAAGACTGACTCTCTTCTCGCTGCATCCTTCTCAAACCTTTGCTGAAGGAATGCTCTACCACTTGGCCTGGTATTGCAGACAGAGATAGTTGCCTGAAATGGAAATGAGAAGGAATTTTCCCTTTCTAATCTGAGTTGGCTAAAGGCAAAAGAGCTAGTTGCCTTTTCTTCACTGCACCGCTTTGGCTTATAATTCAAGTTGAATCCAGCTGCAATGTATTAAATGCTACCCTTCAGAAGGGTCTAGCCCAGGGATGGCGAACCTATGGCACGCGTGCCACAGCTGGCACACAGAGCCCTCTCTGTGGGCACACGAGCCATAAGTCGCCATACAGAAATATCCATCCTCTGATCCCGGATTTCGGCATTCCCGTCTGCTGGTGCAGTGGTCCAGCGGAAGAGTGCAATGGCGACCATTACCGGTCTAGCCCAATGGGGGATTGGAGGACCAGTAAGTATTTATTTGTTAATACCGCCCATGGGGGGGGGGGACAAGCATTTAACCCTTGCAGTGCAGGAGTTGTTTTTTCTAAACTAAAACCCCAGCATTTGGGTTTTAATTGCAGTATTGGCACTTTGAAATAAATAAGTTGATTTTGTGTTGCAGTTTGGAAACTTGGGCTCAAAAAGGTTCACCATCACTGCACTTGGCGCTCAGAAGAAGCCATTGCCCTCAAGCAGCAGATTTTGCAGTACCAGTGTATTTTTGCTATCTATCCATGGGATGGATCCACATGAATTTTAATGTACGCTCATCTCCAAATCATTGCCCATCTCCATTTCCTCGGTTGTGGCACTGGCGTGAGAGGTTGGACTGGAAGCTTCTTTGAAGTGGCATACTGTATTTTCTCCCCACTTGTACTCTGCAAGGAGCTGTCCATGGAGTGCTCATGGTGTTGATGATGAAGTTGAGGCTTGCCAGGTCTCAGAGAATGAGCTGTACCAGGAAATGGCTGGGCTCCCCTGAATCTCCAGGCCAGGCAAATAAATGTGAGGAGCAGTGGTGGAAGGGAAAGAGCAAGTCATGTTTATTGTTATGGGGTGGCCATAGTGTTTGGATACCCAACTCCAACCCTCTCCGAATGGCACCAGGGCTCACTGGCTTCCTGTGTCTGTCCAATACGATGCATAATATACTTGCTTAGGAGCTCAGACAGGGAACCCACAATGTCTAGCTCCCTCCCTCACACATGCATGGAGAAATATTATGTTCCTAATTCCTGTGACATCACAAGGCCCCACACCATGACTTGACAAAGATACACCCCAGGCATTGGGCTCCAGGTATAATGAGGGGATGGGGAAGATAATCCTGTGACAGCCCCGACAAACAAGACAACACTTCAAAACCATTCCAGAAAAATTATTTTATTGGTTTTGGAAAAGAGGCTAAATGGGTATCCTCAGCGGAGAAACAGACTGGTTCAGCTCCAGCAGGACACCTGCCTTCTGGTCCCTCACTTCCCCCTGGGGAAGAGGAAGCTTTGGGCCCTGCAAGGGAAAGAGAGAGGGAAAAAAACAAGTAAGGGGGTAAGCTCGTCCACTGCCGTCAAACGGCTTCAACCCAGGTGTATCCACTGACCAATGTTATGGCAACTTCATCCCGAAGTTCCACCTGCCAACATCCACTGGCTTGCACCAGGAATACCCACCCTGTTCATCTCTTCCACTCTGCTTCTGAAGCGAGCCTCCATCAGCCCCCAAATGCTTGGGTCACACTCATGCCCCGGCAACATATACGGAACGCCAGCCAGCCCATTTACACACACATTCTCTCTCTCTCTCTCTCTCTCTCACACACACACACACACACACACACACACCAGCCACCCCCTCAACACACACACACACACACACACACCCCTACCTTAACTCCACCAGCCATTCACAGACATGCCCGGGCTTCCATCCACCGATATCCACCAAGCTTCTGCCAGTTGGTTTCAGGAGGCTCCCAGCTTCATCCGTCAACCTCTGCCGGCCTCCGCTTTGCGGCCTCAGCTTTCACAGGCAGATTCCACCAGCTTCTGTCTGCCAACGTCCACCAACTCCCCCCGCCCGGTCCATCACTGACATCAGCCAGCTTCAAGCCATGGATCTCCGCCAGCCTCGAGCTGTTAACTCACCAGCCCACTTAGCAAGTTCATCTGCTTTCGCTAGAGAACTTGCCTTGGGCAGAAGGGTTGGGTCCCTTCCAGCCACTGCCACTTCCTCTACCGGACTGGCCACTGGCCTCCCTTCTGGTCTCCTGCCCTGCCCAGCAAGCCCCTTTTATCTGCCAGCAGAGAGGTGGGGCCCTGTGAGGTCACAAAGACCCAGGTGAGTGGGGTTGGATTCCCAGCAGTAGCACCCTTGCGATTGGCTGAGTCCTGAAGATGATGTCAACAGTCCCTCTGATCATGTGATTCACCCACAAAAGCTTGCATTTTGCATGAGTTTTTTAATTTTTTTTTTAAATTAGTGGCCTAGAAATGCATCCCCTGTCACCAATCCTTCTGATTGTTAAATCTCCTGGCCTTCAGATAGGATTCTAGGTTGGTGCTCCAAAAAGTTATCTTCCAGCATGCAAATCTTAGCACAGGTCAGGTTTTTGCCCATCAAAGCAAGATTACAGGAACTTCTCTGCTTGTCCTGTAGGTCGCCAGCACATTCAGTGCCTTAGGCCCCAATGAAAACGAAAGAACACAACTATGGCTCTCTCTTAAACTGAGAGAAATCAAGGCTTGCATTCATAGACACCTGAACCACTAGACTAGTGATGGCGAACCTATGGCACGCGTGCCACAGCTGGCACACAGCCCTCTCTGTGGGCACATGAGCCATAAGTCACCATAGAGAAATACTTACCCGTCCTCTGATCCCGGATTTCAGCACTCCCGTCTGCTGGTGCAGTGGTCCAGTGGAGGGGTGCAATGGTGACCATTACCAGTCTAGCCCACTGGGGGATTGGAGGACCAGTAAGTATTTATTTGTCAATAAAGCCCATGGGGGGGGGGAAACATGCATTTAACCCTTGCAGTGCAGGAGCAGTTGTTTTTTCTAAACTAAAATATCAGCATTTGGGTTTTAATTACAGTGTTGGCACTTTGATTTTGTGTTGCAATTTGGGCACTTGGGCTCAAAAAGGTTCACCATCACTGGTCTAGCCGAAGATGAATCAGGAGCTTGACCTTTAATAACATTTTTTAAAAACTAGTTAAATAAACATCTTAGTTTAATAAAGTTTATTGAAACTGTCAGAATTTCAATTTGCATATTGTTTTGTCTTTCTTTTATGCCTGTCTGTATGTAGGAAAATGTGTTTTCCTAGTCTGTGCTTATGATTTCATAACTAGTTGGCAAAAAAAAATATCCCCACACTGAAGTGAATGGAAATCATCTGATTCCCAAGCATATGTATTTGGAAGTTAGAAAAGATAGAAAGTTAAGTTGGCTAGAACAGGACATTAATTGGAAAAAAGTATGGAATAGATGCACAAGTTCTATATAGTCAGACCTTGTGCTGGGTGACCTTGGAATAAATTCCACTGAATGTATGCTAATTATACAAGAAGTTTATATAGAAGTTTATATTTTATATAAAGGGTTTATGTAGAATTCGATGATGACTATCCCCAGGTAAGCTTTTGAAATATTGCAGTCTAAGTTACAGCTCTCAATGGGATAAAATATTTACCGTTTACAAATTAGATTTATGATCAGATGGGCATTTAGCCTCCTATTTGAATTGCCATGGGAGCAAGATGATTCACTTTTTTCAGTGATCACATTATGTAATCACTAGAATGAACCAAATCATCTCCAGAGCATTTCTACCTGCACCTTTCTGAGCTCCTATTAGGGGTTCTGCTTTTTGGTGCAGTTACAATTAGTTTGATCCATTTCCAGCATGTGTGATCACTGGAAATGGACTAAAAACATGCCTTCTGGCTGTCAAGGCTTCTTTTAGTTGGAATTTCCAACACTGTGGATTAATAAGCAAGCCACTTCAGGATATTGAGCACTTCCTCTGCTCTTTAGTGCAGGGGCAGGGGAAGTTAAAAAAATTAGACTGTAGTAGACCATCGCTGATGCACTGCATAACTTAAATTCTTTGTCTTTGCTGAAGGGCCAGTCAAGAAACTATCTGGTCCTTTACGACAAGGCAAAGAATTTTTTTAAATTATACGCAATGCATCTAGGTCAGGAGGCAACAAGTGGGTAATAACAAAAGCAAAATCAGAGTTTTAAAAAGTATTATTTGCTGAATAGGAATGTTGTATTTCTGAAGAAGTAACTTTCCAGGCTCTAGTTGAAACACTACAGAAATGTGAATTAACAAAGGCTGTGATCAGATGGTGAGAGAGGTGTGCCTGATTCCACTGGAAAAGGTTTCTTTGGCAAGAAGGAACTCCCTTAAAGTGAACTCTTTTGTCTGCCAGGGAATCACTCCAGCCCGGCCCCCAAAAGTACCAACCCTATTGTTGGATGAAAAAGGTCCAGCTTGGGTGCAGTTCAGGGTCAGGCAGGGGCACCATTCCCTGTATGTTGTGTTTTTGCCAGGAAATAGCTTGCAGCAGACCAAGCCACAAGCAGTCCAAAATGTGAGTTGCATGCTGTGTGAGTGTACCCGAAGAAAGCAAAGACAGATGCAAAGAGAAAAAGAGTTTTTAAATTAAATTATTCTGTGATTGCTCAATAACATGACCAGTTTATATTTGCTGTCCGCTATGATCAGCATGACTCTTCAATCTTTGGCTACCAGGTTTTAATTTGAATTTCAGAAGAGCCAGAACTCATGCCCAAGAGGTCGCAGTTCTGACTGAGCTTCATTGGTACTCGAAGTGTCTCACCACCACCACCAAACTGGATTTGTCTATACAAATGTGGGGATGAAGTAATTCTCCTAATTCATGTAAAGGTCATGCTACCCACATGGTATTCCTCTGAAAAGAAGAAAATTCTGCCTTTTCTCAGAGGCAAATTAGATATTGAGGGTAATGTGTATTCCTCTCACCAGCCTATTTTCCAACAACACAATTTCCTCAGACTTACATGACTGCGGAACCGTGCAAATTATAGCTTGGAAGTACGTCTATCATTTGCTGGTATAAAGGTAAACATTTTCCCAATGACTAATCTCAAAACAAAAAGTTCAAAATGCAAGACAGAAATGAAAGTAAAAGTATGTACTGTGACAAAAGATTCTTTACCATTTCTAATTATTTGCCAAATGCATTGTCTAGTTCTAGCTTTATGCCTAAACTGAGGATGAATCTTCTGGCTAGGATGCTGAGAAGTGGTACAATACTTGTTCACATGGGACAGCAGCGTAATTTATTTAACTACACAAATAGTATTATTCGTGGGGTTGGGACACGGGGATCCACTGGCAGCCATAGAAAAAGATGACAAAGGGTATTTGTGATGGATGGAAGGGACAGAAGCCATAGGTTGCAGACAGCCTCCTGAGCAAGAAAGACAGATTTGTAAGAGTCCACTTCAGATCACTGGAATTGTTACAGAGATTAGTGAGATTCATTTCTAATACCGATCAGAGAGCAATATTATGATGGAAGGGTAATGGAGAACCTCACAAGTAGTGCTTACATTTAACCACAAGCCAGCCTGGGCTCTCTTGTCAGTATGATTGGTCCTGAAACATGACGTAGAAAAGAGATTCTAGGTAGGTTTGACTTTAATTTCTTGACTGGACAAGCAGGTTTCATCAGGTAGCAAGTGCTGGAAGGTAGCAAAAATGTGTTGGAAAAGTTCTGTGCTATACAATCTCCTCTGCCTTACCTTAAACTAATGCTTCCAGATATAGTAGAGGACACGGCAACTATATTTATTTATTTAAAATATTTTTATTTTGCCTTTCTCCCTACAGAGAACCCAAGGCAACTTACATCATTAAAGTATCAAGAGTCTTGAAGAAAGATCTCATTGCCAAACCAATCAGCTTTTGTGTATATGGCACAGAACAGTTAGCTCCATTTATTGCTCTGTCTCAGGCAGCAGAAATGTCTAGGATTGTTGTTGTTGTTTAGTTAAGAGTGTCCAACTCTGCATGACCCCATGGACCAGAGCACGCCAGGTCCTCCTGTCTTCCACTGCCTCCCAGAGTTGGGTCAAATTCATGTTGGTAGTTTCAATGACACTGTCCAACCATCTCATCCTCCGTCATCCCCTTCTCCTCTTGCCTTCACACTTTCCCAACATCAGGGTCTTTTCCAGGGAGTCTTCTCTTCTCATGAGATAGCCAAAGTACTGGAGCCTCGACTTCAGGATCTGTCTTTACAGTGAGCACCCATGGTTGATGTCTTTCAAAATGGATTGGTTTGTTCTCCTTGCAGTCCAGGGGACTGTCAAGAGTCTCCTCCAGCACCACAATTTAAAAGCATCAATTCTTTGGTGGTCTACTTTATTTATGGTCCAGCTCTCACTTCCATACATCACTACTGGAAAAACCATAGCTTTGACTATGCAATCCTATGTCGGCAAGGTGATGTCTCTGCTTTTTAAAATGCTGTCTAGGTTTCTCATTGCTTTCCACCCAAGAAGCAGGCGTCTTTTAATTTCCTGGCTGCTGTCACCATCTGCAGTGATCATGGAGCCCAAGAAAGTAAAATCTGTCATTGCCTCCATATCTTCCCCTTCTATTTGCCAGGAGGCGATGGGACCAGTGGCCATGATCTTAGTTGTTTTTTTATGTTGAGCTTCAGACCATTTTTGGCGCTCTCCTCTTTCACCCTCATTAAGGGGTTCGTTAATTCCTCCTCACTTTCTGCCATCAGAGTAGTATCATCTGCATATCTGAGGTTGTTGATATTTCTTCCAGCAATCTTAATTCCGGTTTGGGATTCATCCAGTCTGGCCTTTTGCATAGTGTATTCTGCATATAAGTTAAATAAGCAGGGACACAATATACAGCCTTGTCATACTCCTTTCCCAATTTTGAACCAATCATTTGTTCCATATCCAGTTCTGACTGTTGCTTCCTGTCCCACGTATAGGTTTCTCAGGAGATAGATAAGGTGGTCAGGCACTCCCATTTCTTTAAGGACTTGCCATAGTTTGCTGTGGTCCACACAGTCAAAGGCTTTTGCATAGTCAATGAAGCAGAAGTAGATGTTTTTCTGGAACTCTCTGGCTTTCTCCATAATCCAACGCATGTTAGCAATTTGGTCTCTAGTTCCTCTGCCTCTTTGAAATCCAGCTTGTACTTCTGGGAGTTCTCGGTCCACATACTGCTGAAGCCTACCTTGTAGGATTTTGAGCATAAGCTTGCTAGCATGTGAAATGAGTGCAATTGTACGGTAGTTGGAGCATTCTTTGGCACTGCCTTTCTTTGGGATTGGGATGTAGACTGATCTTTTCCAATCCTCTGGCCACTGCTGAGTTTTTGAAACTTGCTGGCATATTGAGTGTTGCCCCTTAACAGCATCATCTTTTAAGATTTTAAATAGTTCCACTGGAATGCCGTCACCTCCACTGGCCTTGTTGTTAACCATGCTTTCTAAGGATGTCCAGGATTACTCCTGCTTATTGACATCTAAATAAACACAATTTATTTGCATGCATGTATGAGGAGGAGTAAAGGTTTCCAGAGTAGGAAGTGCAACTCCGAGGAAGGCTTCAGTCCAGGACATTACAGCTAGATTTAGAAGTGGAGTAGTGGGCACTTAGAAACATGTGTTCACTGTGGTGGGTCTCCATGGCTGATCAACAAGTTCTATCCAGGAAGTCAAGAATTCCAGTCTTGGAGTAGACTTCTTGGAACAAGCGCCCAACCCTTAAGCAATGAGGCCCTGTGTGTTTGAGGAGCTGTGGGATCAGCGGTCTAAGAAAATCTAAGTTTGAACTTTTGTCCGAGTCTTGCTCCTTATTATTCCTGGGCGTTCTTCCCATTCCCCTTTCATATTGTGAGTCAGAGAGGATGGAATAGCTTGCCTTCCCTTGGGACACAGGAAGCTTGCCAAAGACAGAGAGAATAAGGCATTTTTACAAGCTGTTTGCTCCAAGAGAACAAAGAAGACACATTCCTGCATATGCATCACTTGAGACATAAGTATTAAGGAGAAGGACTATGCAAAGCCAAAGGAAACTGCTCAGAGAAATATATGGACCCAAGAGTGTAGATAGCCAACATATCAAATTAAAGGCTAGTTTACATTATTAGAGACCCTGGGATAATTATTTCTGAATTCTTAACATATTTACATGACCAAATGGTGAATAAGGGTACAAACAGAAGGTGGAAGTTGGAGCGATCTACAGTAGTTTGCACTTAAAAGGTTCTTATCTTTGGTGCAATCGATTTTATCTCACACTTGAGTGATCCTTCATTCACATGGGAGACTTTCTTCTCCTATTAGAAGGATTTAGACAGCTCTTTGGATTGCTCCACTTTCCCCTCCCCTTTCAATTATTGATACCCTCAGCCCTATCCCTGCTCCAGCCTTTTGCTGGGAGCATCATTCTACAGGCCACAAAAACTCCCCTCATTTTTGTTAAGTAAAGTGACATAGCACTACAGCAATGCATCAACCTAGCATAGTACATCCTTATAATAAATATGCAGTAGTATTAAAAGACACCTCCAATGTACTGTATTAGAATTGTGCTGTGTCAATTAGGGATTTTTTTTTAAAAAAGACAAAACTAGAGGAGGTTTCTCTGCCCCCCCTTTAATGTCACAATCCACTGAATATGTCACAGGATTGTCACCTCAGATAAACTGCCCTTGGCTCTATTTTAATGCAAATTACTAACCACGCAGACTGCAGAATGGGATAATCAGGAACACTCAGTTTCACACCAAATAAACAGCAGCCCTAGCACTGTGCCAGAAAGGAGTGGGACAGCTTGTAAAAGTGACAGGATGGATCTCTCTTATTGAAAACACATGTGGTTGGTGGAAAGCCGGGTGAACCAAATTGCAGCAAAGGCAGCCCAAATAGCAAGCTATATATCCATCTGATTGCCCTCTAAGAGATTGAAATAACAGCAAGAGAGAACAACGCCTGGCAGGAGTAAGGGCTTCTCCACCATTGTATACTCTTTAAAAAAAAAATTAAATATTGTCTTTCACTGTTGTAAGCCCCCTTGAGTCCTTTTCAAGGAGAAAAGCAGGGTAACATAAATAAATAAGTAAATGAATAAGTACATAAGTAAATAAGCAAATAGACAGACACAGACAGACAGACAGACAGACAGACAGACAGACAGACAGACAGACAGATAGATAGATAGATAGATAGATAGATAGATAGATAGATAGATAGATAGATAGATAGATAGATAGATAGATAGATAGATAGATAATCTTTTAATCCTAAACAACCATGAGAATGGGATTGGGGGGAAGCTATCCCTACTGATCACACCCTTCCCCTCTCCTTCAAGAAAGGGGTGACTGGAGCTTTCAATTCCTGAAAAACAGCGGCATAAATTGGATTTCATCCATTAAATGGTGGAGGAGGACTATAACATGGCTGAAGTGTCCCCTCATCCTCCTGTCTCCTTCCTCATGTTCTGTTGTGAGTGTTGAGCCAGTGACTAAGTAGACATGAAATAGTATATTTTGTAGTATAAGTCAACATGTGGAACACCCATAAAAATCAATCAATGAGACAGTGCCTCAAAAGACTGGTCTGGAAATACCCTTATGGGGAAGGAGGGCATCAACTATGGCAGCTATGACCTATATCCAGTATAGGTCATAGACACTTCTGAATACTAGTTGTGCTTAGGAAGCAAGATGCAGAAATAAATGGGCCTTTAGTCTGACTCAGCCAGTTTCTAGTCATGTGCATCTCCTGCGGATAGCTACTTCTAACTTTCTAGCCCACTAAACCCATACATAAGAAGGACTGACAGGGCCAGGGTTGCCATGTTGCAAAATGGGCACATAATGTATTTTTGAGCCCTCAAAGGCTAACTATGAATTATGACAATATATTGTAAGAAGTCTAAGTCTGTGATCCTGTGATGTAAACTTCCCAGATATAAAGTCTACTGAAGTCCACCAAACCTCTAAGGCAGTGGTCCCGAACCTTGGGCCTCCAGATGTTACTGAACTACAACTCCCAGAAGCCTTCATCATCACGTCTGCTGGCCAGGATTTCTGGGAGTTGAAGTCCAAGAACATCTGGAGGCCCAAGGTTGGGGACCGCCGCTCTAAGGCCTGGACTACACATTTGCTATATATCACAACAAACATTTTTTACTGCAGATTACGAGCAAACAGGCGCGAACCTGCTTAAAACGTGTTTTAATGTGATTCCTTGCATTTCAACAGAGGACACGTAACTGTGATGCACCCCCTCCCCACTGCCACTTGGGTAAAAGACTGGATCAAGAGAGCTTGGGTCCTCTAATTTTGGGTGGGAATAATAGGACTTCCTCTGCAGTTGGCTTGGCCCAGAGAGCCCTTCCTTCCTCACAGGGCTTGCTTTGCCATTGGTCAACTGGATAGCAGCAGCGCATTGGCGGCTGGTAGGTGTCTGCAGGGGTTGAAGACATTGTTGCCACCACTATGACTGCTGCTACCACAGCAATCCTTGGCCACTGCCATCCAACTGCCTGCCGGACACGCAAACCTTGCAGAGGAGGAAGGGTTCTTTTACCCCAGCTGACCATGGAGAAAGCCCTACTTTGGTTTAAAATCAGGGTGCATACAGGGCACCTTTTAAAATTGCGGTAGGCCTTGCATCATCTAACACAGCAAAGATGCTTCGCACTCCATCCAGTTTTATTGGGTGTCTAGTTGTGACCCTAAGTAAACATGTGCAAGTCTGCACTGTTAGTCTAATTGTGTAACCCTTAATTAACTTGCAAAGGCTATTCTATTCTGTTCCTGTTCTTCTTTTGTACAGAATATATTGCTCTCCAATATAAGTCCAAGAATCTCTTTTGACCATGCCAGGAGGGGATTCTGGAAATTACAGCCCAAAGGACTAACTTTTTGAAGATTTTTCACAATAGATCCTTTAGGAATGAAGACTTCTCATTTGTATTTGGTAAGGAAAGTGATATCTCTTTATACCTGGGCAGCTTTCTTCATGAAGTTGATGGATTCCAAGGTTTGCAGGAGATTGTATGTGCACACATGCATGTACTGTATATGAAAGTTATGTGCCATCAAGTTGCCTCTGACTTCTAGCAGCCCTATGAATAAGTGACCTTCAAAATATTCTGTCCTCATCAGCTCTGATCAGCTCTTATGAACTCAAGATTTCCTTTATGGATTTCATCCATTTAATATTTGGTCTTCTTCTTTTCCTGATGCCTTCAACATTTCCTTGCATTATCCTTGTTTCTAGCAAGTCTTGCATTTTCATGCTATGCTAAAAGCCTCAGTTTTGTCATTTTGTGGTTCCAGATACATTTCAGCCTTGATTTGATCTATGAATGACTTTTTGTCGTTTTGGTAGTCTAGGATATCCACAAAGCTCTCCTCCAGCACCATATTTCAAACAATTTCCCCCCTCTTTTAGCCTTTCTCACTGTCTAGCTTTCACACCTTTACATAGTGATTAGGAGTACAATAGTGTGGGTGATCTTGACCTTGCTCTTCATTGATACATTCTTACACTTGATTATCTTTTCTAATTCTTTAACTGTTCCCTTTCTGAGTTTCAGCAGCTTTCTTTTTTTCTTGGCCGCAGTCTCCATTTGCATTGATGATTGAACTAAGGTGTGAAAAATCATGAACAATTTCTATTTTTTCATTGTCGACATTAAAGTCGTGTAGTTGTTTTATAATCATGTTTTTGTTTTAATGCTCAGCTGCAATTCTGCTTTTGCCCTTTCTTCTTTCACTTTAATCAGGAGTCAAGTCACTGCTGCTTTCTACCAGTTAACATGGTGTCATCTGCATATCTTAAATTATTGTTTCTTTCTTTAAGATATGCAGATGGGGCTTAGCATGAAGGAAGAAAGCAAGGATCAGAGTGATCCTGCAGCGCTTTGATCCCTTTCCCCCTACACTTGCTAAGCCCCACTTAATTTTGGGTTAGAAAAGTGGAGTTGTCTTATACATGGGGGCGTCTTATACAGAGAAAAAATATGGTAATTGGATGTGGTAGATTTATTGCTAATGTGTCTATCTTTCAACTCCCCTTCATTCCTTAGTCTTTAGTACACCTACTCCAAACACATTTACAAACACCACACTGTGCTAATGAGTCCTGCTACCAATTGGGGATGAGCAGAGATGGGTGACCAGGCTTTAAAATTACATACAAAAATCAAACTTTCTCCTTTTCCAGCAGCATTCAGCCTGAGATTTGTCTACTGCTCACCTGAAGACTGGGAAAAGCTGCAAAGGTATCTGTATGTGAATAAAATACTTTTTTAAAAAAGAAAAGGGAAAATAGTGTGTGATCTGTTAGAAACAGCTTTGCAGTCCCCAACTCTCCCCCCGCCCCCCAAAACCCTTACATTTTCCCCTGAAAAATAGATTTAGTCAGAAAATCCCCTTGTGACCACTATGGGGCATGTGGTATGTTGCATGAGTTGAGGTATCCCCAGCATATAGGTGCCCCCCATCTTCAATTTTACATTAAAAACTTCTGGCTACAAGAAGGTGGAAAGGGGCTTCTTTAGTTAAATAGAACCACTTCGAAACAACAAACATCCACTGTAGCAACGTTTTCAAAAATGTTGAACAATATACAGTCATGTTTCTTTGGCTGCATCTTCCCCATAGCCCCTACATCTTATTAGTGAATCCCTTGGGCTGCTAGCAAATCTGAAAAATGGGCTTCAGCTCTAGTGAGATTAGCCACCCTGGTTTTATAAGGCAATGCAAGAAAATCCAGTTTGGCCATGATCAGGTGGGCATTTAGGCTGCTGTTTATTCCACTGCAGACTGGAGGATCAATCTAGACATTAAAATTAATATGTATTTCCTGCAATTAACACATTTTTCTTCAGTAACAGGATTGTCTTATAACTGTATGCCTCAGCAATCAGCCTTGCAAAATAAGATGTTTCCCTTCTAATGATCAGTCAGAAAATACACTTAAATACAAGACACAGCTGAGGACCAGTATGTGTTGTGACAGAAGTGTTTCACTATTTGAATAAGCACCATTTATAAATACATGTTAAGTGTATCTGTTGTTTGTTGTTGTTTAGCCATTTAGTCGTATCCAACTCTTCGTGACTATGTGGACCTTTGTCGGCAAGGTGATAGCTCTGCTTTTAAAGATGCCATCTAGGTTTGTCATCACTTTCCTCCCTGGCATCTTTTAATTTCGTGGCTGCTGTCACCATCTGCAGTGATCATGGACCCCAAGAAAGTAAAATCTGTCACCACCTCCTTATCTTCCCCTTCTATTTGCCAGGATCTTCTACATGATTCTTGCCCACAATAGTAGATAGTAGAATTGAATCAGCCCATTCCTCTCCATTTTAGTTCACTGACTCCCAGGATGTCAATGTTTATTCTTTCCATCTCCTGTTTGACCACATCCAGCTTACCAAGGTTCATACATCTTACATTCCAGGTTCCTATGTAGTATTTTTCTTTGCAGCATCGGACTTTCCTTTCACTTCCAGGCGCATCCGCAGCTGAGCGTCCTTTTGGCTTTGGCCCAACCACTTCATTAGCTCTGGAGATACTTGTCCTCCGCTCTTCCTCAGTAGCATATTGGATGCTTTCTGACCTGATGGGCTCATCTTCCAGCATCATATCTTTTAGCCTTTTGTTTCTGTCCATGGAGTTTTCTTGGCAAAGATACTGGAGTGGTTTGTCAGTTCCTGCTCCAGATGGATTGCATTTAGTCAGAACTCTCCACTATGACCTTGGGTGTCCCTGCACGGCATAGCCCATAGCTTCTTTGAATTACTCAAGCCCCTTTGCCAGGACAAGGCAGCAATCCATGAAGGGTTAGCAATCCGTGAAGTGTATCTAGTTTGACCTATTTAGCATATTCACTTAAAAAAATGTTGAAGTCTCGGTGAGACTTTTGAACTGAATATGCAAAGTTCTGAACAAGAGTGCATACACACATAGACTTGGAGACAGGAAGTGTGCGCACGCACCTTCTCCTCATCATTTTAAAGACCTCCTGTGTACAGGAAAATGCCTGAATGGGGCTCTTGGCAGTGAAAACAAGCCACCTAGCTAAACTCTAGCCTGACGTAAGCAAGGAATCTTCACATCTTTAGAGATATTTGCATAAATATTGTGACCATTATTAGTAATGTGGATCACTAATACTGTTGCTACTGTGAGCACATCCAGTCGTGATGAGTATGGGTCATGCTAACACTGGGCCACAGTTTTTTTTAAAAAAAATTGTGACAAGAGAGAACTACATCTTCCAGTGGCCATGCGGGCAGATGTGGTTCAAAAAGTAACATTTCCAAGCTCCACACTTGGTTTGGATCATCAGATCTCCTAGAGTCTACAGAAAACTGGTTTCTCGAGCAATTTCATCCATCACATGATCTAAGTGGTGGCCGATCTGTAAGTGGCCGTATATGTTCCTATCCCCAGTCATACATTTGGAGAGCCCCTCTCTGCAGCTGGATATCTTTTCTTTTTCTTCCTCTCCTTGTCCCTCCCACACTAGGCAGGCTTCTGAGGTTCAGCCAAAAGAGAAAAAAAAAGAAAAAAGAAAAATGAGAAGCAGGGAAAGAGCAAGCCAATGTAAAGCTCAGAGGGGTGTGAGTCAAAAGGGGGGAGGAGGAGGCGAGAGGAGGCATAACATGGCTTGGACACAGAACTCTTTGTGGGGATTTCCAAGCATTCCGTTCAAAAACACTTCATATATCAAGTGCAAGTCTCTTCTCCTCGTATGGGCACAACGGATCAGAGAAGCCATGGGCTAACTGAATGGGGGGTGCTGGGGGAGGAGCAAGAATTATTGCCCCTTCCCTGTCCACCTCCAACTGCCCACCTCCTCCTGCATGCCCACAGAACACCCTTTGTTGTGACTTGCTACACTTTTGCCATCAAAAAAGTAGTTAAGGCAAATCGCAATGCAATTCGACTGAAGTTTACAGGCTTAAGCCTGGGAGGATTATTATGGCTTCATTGTAAAGAAGCAAGTTAGAGGGGTTCCTTTACCACAAAGCCTTCAAAGGGGTCATAGATCTCAAACACATAATCTAGCGCATGAGGTTAGCACTTGTTAGGAGAGTGTTACCGGAATTTCATCAGCTGTTTGCTGAGCTTTGGTGCTAGGCACTGAGAGGGAGTTAAAGATGTACTATAGACTGGGCCCAAGACATTTTGTTGCCTGAGGCAAGGCAGCAAAAGCCCTACCTCTGCCCTGTAAAGGTGCAGAATATGCAAAGTAAGCCAAGTTATCTTGGCACATAAGGTGGAAAATCCCACAGCCAATGCTTTCCATCCCTGGAAGTCAAAATAACAGGTATTAACAATCTGTTCACCTTTCAGAACTTTATTGTGTAATCATGACCATAACGAAAAAGGCTATCTCCTGTACTGTACCTAGATTTAGGAATGCACTGCTTTCAGAGCTGTGATCAGTTCACATTCCTATTTGCTTTTAAGAAAGGTACAGACATACATCTCTTCAATGTGGCCTTTTAATTGGCTTTGTTTATTGATTACTGTGATTATTTTAATGTTTTCATTGTTCAGTTTGCTTTAAGTGAAGTCTGCCTTGAGCACTCTTTTAAAGGGGATGCAAAGGGTAAAAACTAACTAACTAACTAACTAAAATGGATTAATTGAGTCAGCAGCCACCTTACTCCGTCCAAAGTTAGAGTTAGCTCTTATTCTTTTATAAAGGACCAATAGCTTCTTTACTGTTCATAGGCACAGAATTACAATGACAGACGTGAACACAGTGAAATGATGAGGAGATGGCTTTCTGTCTTGTCTTGCACAACTGGCACCTCACCAGATCACCATGGCAGCTTTCACCGTTAGGGTTCCATCCGTGCATAAATATTGAATCAGATACATATTGGCCACAGAACTGTATATACAAAAAGTTCGGATTCCCAATTGAACTGGTAAAGTCATACATGACTACTAAATTTTTGTGTGTACGTAGAGAGAGGGAAGCAGGAAGGAAAAAGAGAAATGGGGTTATTTGTTGTTTTGTGGAAAACTATTAAGACATTTATCAGCTACTCATCCATACTATAAGACAGTTGAGCCAGGTTGTTTTTTGTAAAAGCACCTTGCAAAAGCATATGCAAAATGCAAGAAAATGTTACATACATAACCATTGTCCAGATGGAGCTGCCTTTTTTTTAGCAACTTGACAAATTGTCCAATTTTTTCCATCTCTAGGGCGCGGTGCTCATGCCCGTTTCCAAGCCATAGGGCCAGCATTTGTCCATAGACAGTTTCTGTGGTCACTTGGCCAGCGGGACTAGACACGGAACACCGTTACCTTTGCACTGTGGTGGTACCTATTTATCTACTCGCATTTTTACATGGTTTTGAACTGCTAGATTGGCAAGAGCTGGGACAAGTGACGGAAGCTCACTCCGCTGCGTGGATTTGAACTGCTGATCTTCCAACCTTGCAGCCCAGAGGCTTTGTGGTTTAACCCAGAGTGCCACCATGTCCCTGGAGCTACCTTTTAGAGTCAGGCAGTTTGGAAAGCTCAACAGTGGCCAAAGGACTACAAAAAGATCAGTCTTCATCCCAGTCCCAACGAAGGGCAGTGCCAAAGAACGTTCCAACTACCATACAATTGCACTCATTTCACATGCTAGCAAGGTTATGCCCCAAATCCTACAAGGTAGGCTTCAGCAGTATGTGGACTGAGAACTCCCAGAAGTACAAGATGGATTTCAAAGGGGCAGAGGAACTAGAGACCAAATTGATAACATGCGCTGGATTATGGAGAAAGCCAGAGAGTTCCAGAAAAACATCTACTTCTGGTTCATTGACTATGCAAAAGCCTTTGACTGTGTGGACCACAGCAAACTATGGCAAGTCTATCTCCTGAGAAACCTATACATGGGACAGAAAGCAACAGTTAGAATTGAATATGGAACAACTGATTGGTTCAAAATTGGGAAAGGAGTATGACAAGGCTGTATATTGTCCCCCGGCTTATTTAACTTATATGCAGAATACATCGTGCGAAAGGCCAGACTGGAGGAATCCCAAACAGGAATTAAGATTGCCAGAAGAAATATCAACAGCCTTAGATATGCAGATGATACCACTCTGATGGCAGAAGGTGAGGAGGAATTAAAGAACCTCTTAATGAGGGTGAAAGAGGAGAGTGCAAAAAATGGTCTGAAGCTCAACATCAAAAAAACTAAGATCATGGCCACTGGTCACCTCCTGGCAAATAGAAGGGGAAGATATGGAAACAGTGACAGATTTTACTTTCTTGGGCTCCATGATCACTGCAGATGGTGACAGCAGCCAGGAAATTAAAAGACGCCTGCTTCTTGGGAGGAAAGTTATGACAAACCTAGATAGCATCTTAAAAAGCAGAGACTTCACCTTGCCAACCAAAGTCTGCATAATCAAAGCTTTGGTTTTTCCTGTAGTGATGTATGGAAGTGAGAGCTGGACCATAAAGAAAGCTGACCGCCGAAGAATTGATGCTTTTAAATTGTGGTGCTGGAGGAAATTCTTGATAATCCCCTGGACTGCAAGGAGATCAAACCTATCCATCCTGAAGGAAATCAACCCTGAGTGCTCACTGGAAGGACAGATCTTGAAGCTGAGGCTCCAATACTTTGGCCATCTCATGAGAAGAGAAGACTCCCTCGAAAAGACCCTGATGTTGGGAAAGTGTGAAGGCAAGAGGAGAAGGGGATGAGAGAGGATGAGATGGCTGGACAGTGTCATCGAAGCTACCAACATGAATTTGACCCAACTCCGGGAGACAGTGGAAGACAGGGGTGCTCTGGTCCATGGGGTCACGAAGAGTCGGACATGACTAAATGACTAAACAACAACAACAACAATTGGTTCAACTCAGATACTATTGTCTACTTAAAGATGCAGTTAGGACACATGACTTCATACCGAGCTCTTGGGGGTACCAAACCACGTGGCCAAAAAGAAAATGTTACAAAATAATATTTACTAGAATTGGAGCAGCGTGGGTAAAACTTTGATAGAACTGACATCAGTTGTTGGTATTAGACCAGATTTTCTTCAGGATGCTGGTCAAGAGAGTCTCTTCTAGAACCTGAACTACCTCATATACAGCAAACTAAGATCTTACAGCAATTCATGAGATTTCCCACTAGGAGAGTCGGGAGAGACAAAAGTGCTTGGATTTGTTAAAATTATCCAGCATGCCTTTGAGATAGGTTAGCACCTGACTCTCTTCTTAAAGTTGTTTCCTGTGCAAAAAAAAAAAAAAAAGGATACCCTTCTTCAGCAATACAAAACAGGCAATCATAGAATCACAAAAGCAAAGGTTGCAAATTGGGGATGCTTTCAGAGGGAGGGATGCTAGTGCTACCTACCATTTGCTGCTGTTTTGTTGTAAACTAAGAGCAAAACTGACTATCCACATTTAATGGGTTCAGAGGTGTTTTTCCCCCCTCCTGTATGCATTGCTGTGTATTTTGCCTATAGATTGGGTACAACATTGTCATATGGTCAATGCTGGTCCATCTTTTATTGGTTGCCACACACACTCTTTTCTTAACATTGTGAAGTGTTTTGTTTTGTTTCTTTCGATTTTGCCTGATACGCTTGTACAGACTAACACGGCTACCTCTTCGAAAACTATGATCTAGTCAGGTTTCAGACTCAGCTAGAAAACATGTTCCCTTGATTCTTTAATTGATTCAGACATCAGAAATGCACAGGAAGTAGAACAGCGGAATCCTCTACGTGATTATTCATCTCTTTCAGAGACAGCAATTTTCACTGTGCCTCAATCACACATTTTCCTGTCTCTATCCACCAAAAGAATTGGTCTGTTGTTTTGCTCTTTTCTTTCTTAACAGGCTTTTTTTTTAGTAAGAAAAATCACATGAGTAGGACTGGAAAAACATGGAAGGATTACAACTGGACGATGAATATGATGTCTAGAACATCCATTAAGCTGCACAAATTAAGCATGGCAATGGGACATGAAAAACACCGCCTCGAAACATCATGACAGTGGAATCTTCTTTTGTGCATCAATGTTGTCTTATGCCTGGAATTAAAGGGGTGCAAACCTCGTCAGGTTCCATTTGTTTTGCCACTGCTTCTTTCATCTTTTTTCTAACCAAAAAAAGTCAATTCAAAAGAGACCCACAGAATAGCTGCACAATACTTTTTGATCTGTAATGCCGAGAGTTATCCATCTGGAAGCATTCTGTGGGACAATAGAGGTGTCTTCTAAACAGCTGAAATAAAAGCTGCTCGGAGGGGACAGGTTGTCATGAGAATCCATTCTCACTGTGAAAGAGAGGGAAAGTTTAGATAATGAAAGAAGAAGAGCAAGACAAATAGTCTTGGGCAGTTTGGTGATGTTCTTTTTGTAGATACTGTTTCTAGAATCCCCTGGCCAGTATAGCCCCTGACCCATGTTCTCTGGGGGATTCTGGGAAATGTGGTCCAAGAAAGTAAAGTTTCTAAGCTCTGGTCTGGGAAAGGGACAATGAGAGAGTGAAATGGTGCAGTTTGTAGATTTTAACAAGACATGCAATTTTAACTTCAGAAACGTTCAAACTGAGCAATAGGTTTGAAAGATCAAGGGATAAAGGAGGCATATACTGTCTTCTTTTACTATCCTCCCTAAAAGGGAGATTAAGACATGTGTTAAGTTTTGTCAGATTTAAAGTGCTCCATAGTGTCTGCAACAGAATGTACATGATTCGAAAAGGGTCCAGTTTTGCTGTTTGGTGTTATTGTTCTGTACAGTATTTAGAAGCCCCTTGTCATCTGCAGTACGTCAACTGCAGGATATATGGCATGTACATAAATCCAGCACTGCCCCTGCAGCAGCAAAAAGCACTAACACCTCTGTCATCATCAGTAGGGGATCAGATGGTAATACTGGAAAAAGTCAGCTCAAGTTCCTGCAGCCAGTCCCCAAATTCTGCAAAGCATTTAGGAAAAGGATATAAAAATAACACTATAGTACACAGCCCCCTTGTAAAACAATTATGAAGCTACGTATCTTCCCTTTTGTCCCCAGCAAAGTGTGTGGGGGGAAGGTGGGAATCTTGTAAACACAAGTGTCCACTGCACATACACATAGTGTGTGTGCACACACTCACAAATGTGCATGCATACACATGCACACATGCACACACACAGAGAGAGACAGACAGAGAGAGAGAGAGAGCACAGCAAATGGTATTCTTCCCACAGACACACTTCCTCCCTCCTAGTCCCTGCTCAGCTTAGGTAATTGGAGACAGAGCACTGGCCTCTGGGCTGAGTTGAAGATCCTTTGTTCCCCTTTCTGGGGCCTTCTTGTTTTTCTGCTTCTCTTGAAGCTAATCCAGTGTGAGACAGATGCTCAGAGACATAGGAACTTGCTCCAGAGTTCACTGACTAAACAGATCATCAGCACTGAGAAATTACCTACAGAAATGAGCCGGAGGATGGGCAGAACATTAACGCCTTGCCTTAAAGGATGCTTTGTTTATGCTCTGGCTACTGGGAGCCTTGTAGATTTCGTCTGAAATTTGTAGTTTGGAGTCAAATGGACTCTGCAGGGTGAAAGCAGGTGTGCAGAATGCATTTTGCCATGCCTCTTTTATGGTTTCCTACTTTTTTCCTCCACATAGTGAGACCTGATGCAGGTTTTTCAAGGCTAGAAAGCAGAACAACGCCTTCTCAAATGACACATGACCTGTAAGTTTCATTGTCCATAGGCACGGATCGGGAACTTTACTTTGTTAGGCAACAGCTCCCAGAATCCCCTAGCTACCATAACCACTAGTCACGCTGGCCGGGGTGTACTAGAAATTATCATCTAAAACAACATTTCCAATTTGTGTAGAAACAGATTCTGTAGAAACTTGGTTCACTCAGAGAGATTACACGTGTCTTTCCTCATGTGTAGCTTTCATTAAAAGTGGAGTTTTAAAAAGCATAAAGCCCCAGCACGTTTACTTGGAAGAAGTAAGCAGAAATGTCCAGACAGTATTCTACCTAAATGTTCAGTCAGAAATAAAGCTGAACCTATCTTCCAATTTTATGCAAAATTAGTGCAAATGTAAATATTTTAAGAGCTGGCTGGATCACTAAGTTAAGTATCTGGCTGCGGAGCCAGACGTTGGGAGTTCAATTCCCCTCTGTACATCCTGGAAGTGTCAACCTGTAGAAGTCTTGAGCAAGCTACACAGACCTAGGATGCTCCCAGAAGAAGGGTACTCTCTACATTTCTGAGTACTCTCTACCTAGAAAACCTCCAAAAAGTTTGCCATTAATCAGAATTGACTTCGCAGTGCATGCATATTATTGTTGTAAGAGACAACCACCAAACACTTATTTTTTTTAATTTTATAAAATACAATTTAAGACACTCATATACAGTTTAATATACATTTAAATATATTACATTAGTATTTCACACATATAGGTAAAGGATCCCCTTGACATTTAATCCAGTCGTGTCCGACTCTAGGGTGTAGTGCTTATCCCCATCTCCAAGCCATAGAGCCAGAGTTTGTCTGAAGACAGTTTCCGTGATCATGTGGCCAGTGTGACTAGACACAGAACGCCGTTACCTTCCCACCAAGGTGGTACCTATTTATCTACTTGCATTTTACATGCTTTCGAACTGCTAGGTTGGCAGGAGCTGGGACAAGCGACAGGAGCTCACTCCGTCGCGTGGATTCGATCTTACAACTGCTGGTCTTCTGACCTTGCAGCCCAGAGGCTTCTGTGATTGATTGATTGATTGATTGATTGATTCAATTTCTACTCGCAGTGCCACCACTTCCCCATTCCTCACATATAATAACTTTAAAAATATTTGCCAATGATATATTTTAGGTTCTTCTGCATTGATTTCTTACCCTACCATTCTAGTATAGTACTTTTCTTCATAAGGTTTCTAGCTTTGGGCCTGCAGCTACTCTGTGCACATAGGACCTCTACGGCATGCAAGAGAGCACTGCTGGATTTCATACACCTTGGACCAAGAACTGGACTTCTTATATGCTGGAAATTGTTGCCATACTGAAGAGAAACATGCAAATACTTCCAAATGTCGGGGTGGGGGTTATAGTTACATGTATCACATACCAGGTCTGTATTCTGAATGATGCTTTCCAAGTTTCAAGAACACTTTGTAATAAGGAACAATGAGGTCTGATATTCTAAATAAAAAAGTGATTATAAAGATGGAAAATGTTCCACTCAGTATTCAAAAGCATATAAAGACTGTAGCCAACACAAGCGGATGTACATCCCATTCCGGCAGATATTGTTACATCAATGTACATTCCCACAAAAGGGATTCTCAGTATGTTGCAAAAGTAGGAAACAGCAACAGTTTACAAAACGTGAAGGATCAGCTAAAGAATCGTTTGGAATGCTAAAAGCCAAAGCAGCTGGCTGGAAATTGTGCAGATGGGGGAGTGGGGATTTCTGTGCAGTTTTCCGTCCTCCATCTCTCAATACGAATCAAAGTGAAGGGTGAGAAGAGATTCAACACATGACCAATGCTTTCTCCAGCTAGAGAAAACTTTGCTTGAAAGTCACAGTAGAGTGACGAGGGAGGCTGAGGATTAGAGATCTGGCCCCATCTAATCTCACTATAGTTTCTACCAGAATGGCCAAAAATGCAAACAGAATTGCCTGTTGTCATTGTTATCGTCGTCATCGCAGGCGACAAAGCGAAAGGAAGCACTTGGAATGCATTAAGGGGAGCTTGTACTGATCATTCCAAGTACAAGGAGATGGAATAGGAGGGGCAAGCAGACTACAGGCACAGGCCAAGCCCAGTTGGTGTGTTGTGGTTAAAAACATAAAAAACAGAAACTCGAAGAAATGTAGCTGTTGTGTTCTTCAAGCTTTATTATAAAAACAATACCATATATCACTGCTGTATCATCCAAACAAGCTGTTTTGTTTCAGCTTCACAATAAGACTCATCCACACTCAGCATTGGTTTAACATTATTTGTACTACCCATAATACCAATACTTTCCTCAGTGCCCACTCAATGCAAGGCTAAGACTAGTATAAGCAGTTGTAAAGTTGGACAAATTGCTTAACTCTCTGTTTTTTAAAAAACCATTCTACTACTCAGGTGGTGGTGTGTTGCAAAAGTACATTACATGATTGCCTGCACCCTAGTAGTACATTCTTCCATGCTGATCTGTGCCGTTCGTGGGTATGTGTCATGATACAACATTTCCTTGTTTAAGTGTTTCCACAGTTCACTTCTTAGTCCCTCCCCAGCTCATTACCATTTTCACCTGTTCCTCATATTAATTTTGAATAAAGAAGAAGCAAACCTCCCCATTTGTAATAGCACCAATATATCAGCTATTGTTTCATCTTGCCTTTTTTTTCTTAAAATAATTTAGCACTGAAGTGCGTATGTGCCTTATAATGCCAGGGATAATTTTTTAGAATATTGAAATCTTGCATGATCCTTTCTCACTTTCAGACAATGAATAAATGATGTATTATAGTCTCTCTCCCCACTCCCTTTTTTAGTGAGAAGATAGGGTTGGTAGATCAAGAAAAGATCATCCATCCTTGTGGCAGGAGAGATCATACAAATTATTCCATGGAAGTAACAGGAATGAATATGGATTAACAAATATACATTTGATACAGATCAAAGTACTTCATGTATCATAGCAACAGAGTAGCAATAGAGAATTATTGGGAGGAAATATGTGGCAATAGCAATTTCACACACTGATCGACCACTATATTGTAAAAGTGCAAAATTAAAAAGAAAGAAATAAAAGGGAAATATTGTGATGCAATGAAATTGGGAGGCTATTGGATAGTGTGATAGAACTATGTTATAAATGAGTGATGAATGAGGGGGAAAGGGAGGAAGGTCAGCTGAGTAGAGAAGATGGGCAATAGGGGAGGGCAGTAAGTGCTGGGAGGAAATATTGGAGTACAGTTAGCAGTGTGTGTGAACAGGATGTATTGACACATCCCAGTATATCCTGCCACAACTGCCTGAAGCTAATATGATCAATTCAAAACCATTAAAATCAGTGACAAAATAACCCTGGAACAGCGGGGAACACCACCATAGTATAGATAAGCTCATGAAGATTTGGGGAGGAAGGGTAAAATACATTCAGAGGGCAAACGCAATGCAGTGAAGTCAACCTAAATACAGGTAGTCCTAATCTGCATAAATTGATATAATGATATTAAACAACAACATTCATTTTTATTAAATATGTGCTTAATATTTGTTGGTTATTGCAGTATCATTGCACTCAATACACAGAACAACGACTCATAGTAGAAGGTTACTTTTAGGAAGAATTAATATAATGACATACTGAAACTGCACATAAGTAAGCAGTGGTAGGATGACATTCTGGAAGACCTTGCTGGGTAGGGGAAGTCTCAGAGTTGCAGTCCAAAAAGGAATTTTATCATGTTCTGCTTTTAATAGTGAACTTAGATACATAATGTATTCTGACAGAAATGGAAATGTAATGGCAATACTGAGAGTGGTCGTATAGACCAGATGGGCGGGAAATAAATAAATAAATAAATAAATAAATAAATAAATAAATAAATAAATAAATAAATAAATAAAGAGAGAGAGAGAGAGAGAGAGAGAGAGAGAGAGAGAGAGGTATTAGCATGCACGGGGGGATTTTTATTAACAGAAACACCATTAAAAAGCAAACTGACAAACCTAAGTGGAGGGAGAGTCCAGTGATGACTAAACACACTCAGTAGCTATGCAATGTTGAGTGTAATTTGTGAAAGTAAAACTCAATGAGATGGTGGTATGCCTTGGTTAAGCCACTTTATACTGTATTGACCTAGAGCAGGCAGTCAGGAATCCTGTACAGGAGCCTTGCTTGTTGGAGACTATAATACAAAATGACATTTTGTTGCCAATCCCATTTGTTTCACCTCATGAACCCATACATTCTGTGAGAAATTCCATGGTCCAGCACCCTAATAATGGAGATTATACAAAGAAGGGAATATCATGACATGACCTCTCCTAGATAGAACTGCAACACACAAGTTTTCCCTCCCTCCATTCATACCAGCATGTACCCTCTTGTAATGCTGAACATTTTGCTAAAGGAATAATAGTAGATAATCTAAAGTTTCCTTTTACCCCATGACAACTTATTGACATAAATCATATGATTATATCCAGCTGATAGTAATTATTCCTAATTTATTTTTGTATGACTTGGATATCAGTAAATCTATCATCCTTTGTCCTCATATTTAAGGCCATTGCCTATTCCATCCTTAGCAGACAGAGTGAGAGCCTATTCTGACTAAACATGTTTATAAAATATAATATACTCAGTTATTTAAATTGGGAAATAATTAGTATCTGTGATTAATAAATAAATACTTGTGTTTCTGGCTCTTACTATTTCAGTAAGCAGACTACAATTTGCAGAATCACTCTGATAACTTATCTTAACTACAGCCTACAGAATCTCCCCAGCTAGCACAGTTTGGCCCATGGAGGTATAATCTCTCCAGTTATTTAAGTTGATGTAGCAGTAGCTTTTGTAAAAATGTCATGTTTCTCACTCCGGCAGTTTTGGATAGAGAACCACAACTCTCAGAATCCTTCAGCTTTCATGGTCAGTTGAGTTCTTCTTTAAATTGGGGCCTCAGCACTAGTCATGCAACACTGTATGTTTCCAGGTTTTATCATTTCAAGGCCTGAACAGAATTATGTTTGGAAACTTCTAAAGTTTAGGTAGAAAGCCTGCTGCCACCCTCCACCAGGCATGTCAAAGAGTACCTCAGCAATCATCTCTCAGTTTTGTTCCACTGAAATATGAAGAACCAAGACATGATTGGACATCAAAATGGCAGGAGGGTAGCTTCTGTGAGTTCACAGATGACCACTTGAAGAACCACCATTACGAAAGCAACCCATTGTTCTTTGGGGTTTCTGTGACTCACACTAACAGAAGATTGACAAGCTTTAAAGAACCAATTTCATATGCCAAGGAAATGTAGCACACCACCCGTGGGGCAAAATGCTGCAATGAAACTGGAAGGTCTTACACATTCCACCATAGCAGAGAAATAAACAATTGGAAAATCTCAAAGGAGCAGTTATATGAACGTAGAAATTCAAAGCCCTCCTTATCCTCTCTAGACATTTTTCCTTGGAGTGTGCCATGAGCTAGTCATTTATTTATGGAAAGCTACTAATTTCCCTCAGTCCCAAAAAGGCCACTAGGGGCTCCATGCACTTCATAAATACACTTAGGGATGGCAAGTCCAAATGACAGGATCTTGAAGTGGAAGATATGGAGACCCAAAGCAAAACAATGGTATTGTCTATCACAAGTTTCAATATTTATGTGAGAATAGGCATTTCAAATTGATGCTTTTGAATTGTGGTGTTGGAGGAGACTCTTGAGAGTCCCCTGGACTTCAAGGAGAGCAAACCTATCCATTTTGAAGGAAATCAACCCTGAGTGCTCACTGGAAGGACAGATCCTGAAGCTGAGGCTCCATTACTTTGGCCATCTCATGAGAAGAGAAGACTCCCAAGAAAAGACCCTGATGTTCGGAAAGTGTGGAGGCAAGAGGAGAAGGTGACAACAGAGGACGAGATGGCTGGACAGTGTCATCGAAGCTACCAACATGAATTTGACCAAACTCCAGGAGGCATTGAAAGACAGGAGGGCCTGGTGTGCTCTGGTCCATGGGCTCATGAAGAGTTGGACATGACTTAATGACTAAACAACAACAACAAATAGAGATGAGCCAATCTCCCTTTCTTAATAAAAGAATAAAATAAGGATCACAATTAGAGTAATCAATCAGAATTTTCTGGGATGACACCATGGAGAACTAAAATCAGGCAAAGCCCTTGGTCTCATTTCTGGAAAATACCTCGAAACACCTCTGCGAGGTGTTGCTGGAGAGTGATTCTATGGCACCTTTGCAAGCAATAGTGGCAATTTCCTCCTTGTGGACAAGAGATGGCTTGTAGATTGAAAAACTCTTGGGAAAGAAAGTGAAACTGTATCTCTCTCTCTCTCTCTCTCTCTCTCTCTCTCTCTCTCTCTCTCTCACACACACACACACACACACACACACACACACACACACCCCCGCAATGGTCAAAACATCTAGCTCTGCTGCATGGGTTATGCCTATGTACTATCTAATTAGAGAGCCATTCAATGCCTTATATAATTAATTGCGTATGTCAAATCAATTCCAACTTGCATTGACCCACCTAAGATTTTTCCTCCTGGTACAAACTATTCAGATGTGTTCTACCATTCTCTTTTTCTGGGGAAACTATGGGGGACCATATTGCTTGCCCAAGGCCACATAAGGAGTAAAATAAAAGAATGCAGCAAAAAACCAATGAAAGCTACATCCTCTTTTGAGAAAATAGCGTAGTCACACATCTAGACTATGGTCTAGAATTTGCTTTTGCTTCCAGCACCATCTGCTGTCCATTTGGATTCACAACTTGCCTAATTTTGTTTCCCCTAGGACTTGATAGTAAATAAACAGAATACTTATACATAAAAATTGCCCTTGAAATTGATTTAACACAGATGAAATAGACAAGCCATCACCCCAATCTGCTCCAATACTTGTTTAATTTCTACTACTTTCAATGTCTGTGCACAGTAAGAAGGATGCTATTATCAATCAGTTAGCACTTTGTGAGACCCGAGGCGAGGCTATAAAAGCACTTGCCGGAGTGTCATCCTCCTTTAAGAGAGAGAAGGAGATTCAAACGGAATCTACAGCTACTCACATCGCGGTCAGACACCAGGGTATAGACACCTGTGATTTGGAACAGGGTGTGAGGAGACTGTCAGTGGCTACCCAGAGAGGGATAGAAAAAGCGGGAACACGGATGGGGGAGAGACCATTGGTAGAGGCGGGACATGGAGATATAAAAGTGGGGCGAGACAACATACCAGGAGGTTGGGAATTGATATGGGTGGAGGATCCCTGGACAGGGAGATGTGAGAAAGTGAGGGTGCCTCGAGAGGAGGCAGATTACAGACGACGAAGAGGTTTACCCCCCAAACCGTCCTATTGGGGTGAATCAGAAGCTAGAGAGTGGCAGAGAAGGTTGAGAGAGGAAAAGGAGGCGGTAGAGAAGGAAGAGAGGGAAAGGAAAGCATGGTGTCTGGAGGAGGCTTGCCGGAGAAGGTATTTACCAGACCCTGGGACCCCTATGCAGAGGGAGCCGATCCCTATGACCTGGAGAGGGGAGATGAGACCTTACCCCTGATAGATGTGGACAGTGAAGCTAAGGAACCGGGTTAGACTAACCCATTTTCCAAAGGACCCTGGTATGATCCAAGTTACAATCCCTTTTTACAAGATGTATGGCCACCCTTGTTTGACCCGTTGGCGACGAGAGAAAAGAACAATGACAAGTTTAATGTTGACATGTCTTTATTTGATGTTCCAATAAATCCTAGGTCTGTTTTTCAAAAACCCGAGCATCCCGTGTTTCTGTCCGAAGAGCCTGAGGTAACTATTGAACCCTCACACACTTGCAGAAGGCATAAAAAATGAATGGAGACGTCAGGATAGGGAAGTGACTAGTGGTGACTGGAAGGAATTGATGGTATGAATGTCTGAAAGTATAAGACTTATATCTGCCAGTGGGTCCTGGGTCATTTCAAGTCTCCTTGAAACAGCAAATACAAACAATGATTATAGAACAGATTACCACAGTGAGGCTGCCTTTCAGATATTTTTTTGAAACCTGAGATCTGTACAAAGCAGAATGTCCTAGATTCAAACATGCTGGATGTAACTTGTCTATTCTTTAAAAGTTACACAAACACATACAATGAGTAAATAAATAAAGTATTACAAGTGCAGAATTTTAATATTAACTAATTATATTCCTTCAGATCAACAATAGGGTGGCTTAAATGCTTTTCCTTAGCGTAGTAAGTTGAACTAGGGTACGGCCATTTAATCAATGAGGATTTGGTTGATAAATACCTCTGTAAATGCCATTGATTCAAATCTCTACTCTAAATATGACACTACAATAAAGTAAGTCACAATGAGAATTCTGTTAGTAGGCATCCTTCAGTCTCAAGAGACTATGGTAACGTGCTCTGAACAGAGGTCTTGGAACAGCGTCTAGTGTGGCTGAGAAGGCCAATTTAAGAGTGACAATCCCTTCCACACTGAAGACAAATACAGTCTGTCCCCTGTCCACCTCCCTAATTTTGCTCATTTTGGGGCTGCCTCTTTGCCTCGGCCTGCTGAACAAGTGTCTCTTCAAATTCGGAGAGGTCATGCTGCACTGCCTGCCTCCAGACTGAACGCTCAGATGTCAAGGTTTCCCATCTTTCGAGGTCCATTCCTAAGGCCTTCAGATCCCGCTTACAGATATCCTTTTATCGCAGCTATCGTCTCCCTCTGGGGCGCTTTCCCTGCACTAATGGGAGCATTTGAATCAATGGAACCTATGAAGGAGCTGACTTGCCAAATCCCTTCTGATTCAATTGGCATGCTCTGCTATAACCTGACAGTTGACACACTAAGCAACAGACTTTGGTTGTTCTAAGCTCAGTCCTATACATAGATATACTTACCTATTGAACCCTGCAGGATACATCCACATTCCGCAGGAACTGACATGATCATTAGTGAGAGTTTTGTTGATTTGCACTTCAATCTACCTAAATAAAAACAGAGTAAGTTTAAAATACAATAGGAAAATTCATTAAGAAATAGAAAACTTTGGCACAAGCAAGATAGATCTAAGATAGGGTTAACACAGTAAAAATGAAGCTGGTGGCTTTTAATAATTAAAAAAACATGTAGAGCAGTGTTATACACTACATCAACATATTCTGATATATTCTGTACAGGAAAATTGCTTGTATATAAATGGAAGCAGATGCAAAATAAATGTTCTGTTATTGCCATTAAGAGATACAAAAATTAACTGTATGGGGCCAACAATGAATGAAAAGCTTTTACGCTGTACCAAGCTTTACACTCTTAACAAAGATCAGATATACTTTTCAAAGGCTTAAATTTACGTCATCTATTATAAGAATACAGTTTGTAATTTGGAAATTGTCAAACTGTAAAAAGAACAAGAACAGGCCTCTGGACATGATAGATTAATTGCAGAACTTGGCAGAACCTTTGATGGAAAATTTTTAAGAAATATACAAAACAGAAGGAAATCATCTATTTCTTGAGCAGCGAACAGGATGGCCAAAATCCAACAGTCATTGTATTTCTGCTAGATCAATCTGATTCTACCACAGTTGGCAATCCTCTCCCTTCCCTTCTGCACCCATTTGGCACCATAAAAACCCATTCTAGCTAGGAAATTCTCTAAGGGAATTGATAATTTAAACCCTGTTGCAACAGTTCCATTGGCTGCTGACCCATTTTCGGGCACCATTCAAATCCAGGTTTCAACCTACATAAAGCCCTAAACAGCTTGGATCCAAGCTATCTCCAGGACCTTGTCTACCTTTATGAGCATGCCCAGGTATTGAAATAATCAGGGAGACCTTTCTCTCAGTCTCACCACCTCCACAGGTACATTTGTTTGGGGACATGGGAGAGGGCCTTCTCTGTTGCCACACTCCAGACTCTGGAAAACTCTCTCACAGGAGGCCAGGTCTTTGCTGTCCTTCCATAAGCAGACAAAGACCCTTCTCTTCAGACAGGTTTTCCTTTAGGGACTGGCAGTCCGAGAGGGGTTTTTTTAAATGGAGTGTTGTGCCTTGTTGCTTTGAATGTGTTTCTGGTGTCGATTTTGTTTATCATTTTTACGTATGGTGTTAGATTCTTTTAAAATATTTGTATCTTTACTGTTTTTAGCTTTAAAACATTGACTTTTACTTATGTAAGCCACCTTGGGTCCTTTTTAAGGAGAAAGGGGGTTGTAAAAATATTTTAAACAAACAAACAATCCTGGTGATTACACACAGCAAAGCTCAATGTGGGGAAGCCCATTGGGGAACTGAGCAGAAAATTGTCTTTTGTTGTTCTGCTGGCAGGGGCAGTTTAAATGTTTTCCAAAAGGGTTGACATTGCTTTTGCCTGTTTTCTGCCCAGTGTGATTGCTCAATCTGATATAAAGGGGCACTTGTGGGGGTCTGTGAATTCCCTCAACTGTGCACCTCCTGTTTCCAAACAGCTTTTTTTAAAAAAGGTTTCAACTCAGGATGGAACACAGTACTGTATCACTAGGGCACTTTGGAAAACTAAATAAACAGATAAAGAGAAATTGCCAATTAGCATCTTGTTAACACCTCAAGGCAACTTCTGCTGTTGTAGCTCTCTGCAAACTGAGCTCTCTGCCTTTGCTCCTGCTGACCTGTGCAAACTGTCATCTGGTTGGATACAACAATTTTACCCATTAAAATTCAATGTGATCAAGGAACAGGGACTCCTGGTGTGGTGTCCCCTACCTTATGGAATTCTACCTTGTAGTTGTCTTCTTTCCAATGGTTGTGAAAACCTAACATGGATTTTTATTTATGACTTATATTGCCATTCTGAAAATAGTTTTATACATTACTGCATTATATCATTACACTTTTCTGGGATTTTGCATTAAACTTTCAATATACATTCCAATCCTCAAGAAAGGAGATGCCAAGGAATGCAGCAAGTATAGGATCATTGCTCTGATTTCTCAAGCAAGCAAAGTGATGCTTGAGGTGCTGCAACAAAAGATTTTACCTTATGAGAAACAAGAAATGCCTGATGTTCAAGCTGGATTCTGAAAAGGAAGAGGTTCTTGAGATCATATTGCAAATATCCACTGACTACTGGAGCATACCAAAGAATTTCAGAATATCAGTCTGTGCTTTGTTGACTACAGCAAAGTCTTTGTGTGGATCATAAGAAAGCATGGGTTGTTCTGAAATAAGTTGATTTGTCTTAGCACTTTATTATCCTGATACATAATCTGTATTGTGGACAAGAAGCTACTATTAAGACAGAAAGTGGAGAGAGAATAGTTTCCTATAGGCAAAGGTGTCACACAAGGATGCATTTTATCCCATTGTTTATTATATCTGTATGCAGAACATATCATATGGAAAACCAGACTAGATTCAGATGAAGGAGGAGTGAAAATTGGTGGAATGAAAATTGGTGGAAAAAACATCAGTAATTTAAGATATGCATATGATAGCATACTGCTGGCAGAAAGCAGCAATAAGTTGAAACTACTGTTAGGGAAAGTGAAAGAAGAAAGTGCCAAAGCAGGACTGCAGTTGAACCTTAAGAAGACAAGTATGAGGATGTGTCATTGGAGACAAAGGCCAAGATCACCTATACTTTTGTATCTGTGGTCACCATGTACAGTTGTGAAAACTGGATAGTAAAGAAGATTGATAGGAGGAAAAAATGATTTATTTTAAATATGGCGCTGGAGGAGAAAGTGTGGACTGCCAGAAAGACAAACAATTGGGCACATCATGAGAAGGCAAGTTTCTCTGGGAAATACAATAATGCTGGGAAAGATTGGAAGGCAGCAGGAAAAGAGGAAGACCAAATATGAGATGGATCCATTCCCTAAAGGAAGTCACAGGCTTGAGTTTACAAGAGCTGAGCAGGGCTGTTGGAAGATGAGACATTTTGGAGATTGCTAATTCCTAGAGTTGCCATAAATTGGAGGCAATTTGACAGCATTTAACAACATAGTGCCTTGTATTTTTATATTTGTTTTGTTTACTGCCTTAAGGGGAAATAGTTCAGAAATATTTAAATACATTAATGAACCGCTTCTTAAGTTACACTGGACCAAAGCTTAAACAAACATCTTGAACAGCTCTTACTGACCAACAGTAAGAATTCACTTGTCACTCTCCTGTCGATGACCATTAACGACTAAATTGATATCACCATACCAGCCGTTTTGCATTTCCATTACACTTCGTATTCATACCCTCCCTATCAATGTATAAAAATCGGTCTACTGATCCTAAATTCTGAAAATCTAAAGAGGTAAGACTCAAGTCTTATCAAATCTTATCTCAAATAATTTGTTGCTTTTAAGATCCCACAAGACTCCTTGATGCTGTACTAATGTCAGTGCAACCTACAAGTTCAATAGCTTCTCTCTTTGTTACCGCAACGCACTGTGGTCTCATGTTAAGCATTGCTTTTACTTCATCTATTTGTTATTCTAAATTAAGTAAAACCATACATGTTGTGGAAATGTGTTCCAAATAAGACATCTACTTCTAGGCAACATTGGAAGATAGCAACCCGTGCCTGGTGTTGGTGCAACAGCAGCCCAGTCAACTGCTCTGTGGGAGGAAATCAAAAGCGGAGTGAGGGGAACTAGAGATATAAGAATACTGTACAACCCTTTTCGGTTTACCTCAGAGCAACTCTAAGTACTTCTCCCCTCCTCCGCGGTTTTAAAAGCTAGTAATTACCCGTGTGAGGAAGGTACTCCTTTATTATTGGGTTTGCTTGGTTTTTTTAAAAAAAGTCCTGTGTTTTAACTGCCTTTCAACACGCCCCTTTTCTATCTATCTTTCTCTCCACTTGTTGGTTTATTTTATTTATTTTTATTTTTGAGCGGGAAATGGGTTGACACCATCCAACCGTCTTTTGCCTATCACCGGGTGAACAACCTCATTTCCCCATTTCTCATTGGGTACGAGACCGCGCGTCCAATCACGTGCCGGGAGCCTGTCTGTGAATTAGGAAGCCGGCAAGGCGAAAGAGTGGAGAAGATACGATTGGACGTCGGAGCCAACTCGCGTATTAGGTGGAGAATCGGGCGAAGGAGATGCGACAGATTGAGTTTGCGATTGGCTCTTGTGTATCAGGAGTGACCATCATAATCACCAATTAACGTGCACAGTTTAGGGGGTGGGAAGAAGTAAGTTTCTGGCGCGGTGGCTATTGGTTGTCCTAAATTCCAATACCCTCGTGGTTACCCTCCTGGACACTTGGGAAAGATAAGGCTAGGTGGGAGGAATTGCTTATTCTCATTGGTTGCGTTGCGATTAATGTTGTCCAATTGCGTGAAGGCATGGGCTGGGGGGCGGGAAGGAGAACCCCTACGAGGCCCTTCCTTACCTATCCCCCCTCCCCCTCGCTGTCAGGCTTGGTAACGGCCGCTGTGGGTTTATTCCCTCCCCCTCCCCTCAGATTAAGCGTCGACTCCCCCGGTCATGGCGGGGGACCTACGACGCCCCTCCATGGCCCTTGGTTTCTCTTGAAGAGAGGGAGTGAGAGGCACATTTAGACCTGTGTAGGGAAGGGGATGGAGGTGAGAGGGTGAAGATGAGGGGAATCTAGCGGCGGAGTAAAAGGAAGAACGGCCGGGGTAGTAAACTTGATAGGAAAAACGTTGGGTGGAAAGGCGTCAGCACAACCTTTAGAAGTACCTGAGGGGGAAACCCACTGGGCAGAGACACAAAAGTCGAGTAGGAAGAGGGGTATGAATTAGAAAGGTGCTGGAAATAAGGAGAGGTCGAAAGGAAAAGGAACAAGGCTGTTTTTGAGGGTGGTTACTTAAGAGTAGCAAGTGGAGTAAAACAGCTGTTCCGAAGTGTGTGGGAGCTTTAAAGACCATAAGAGAAGGAAAAGAAACAGTACATGAGAGATAGGGAAGAGGGGTGGGCCAAGAGCTGTGAAGTCTAAACGGGTATGCAGGGTGAGGTGAAGATGTGAAATTAGGAAAAGTAATAACTAAGCAAATTATTATGTAGTTCAAATTGTCCTTAGTTGTGTCGAACCAGCTATTCATCTTGCCATGCTTTTCCATACCCATCTAGCACTTCTGAGTGGATCTTACCCTTTGAGAGAAACATTTGGTTTACAAGGCATTGGATTATAATACAGAATTGGTATATTTAGAGATATAAATTTTTGAAAAAAGGCTGAATTTTTAAACAAATCTGCTAACTGTTGCTTCAGCAGCTGCAAGTCCATACTCTCAGAATCCATACAA